>NC_091294.1:36326467-36398967 GCF_038502225.1 Cherax quadricarinatus | reverse complement strand
AAACATAAAAGGATCGAGAATACACCTCACAGTTACCTTATATCACCTCACTTTTTTGATGGTGTCAGTGAAACACACCTTATAGTCTCCCCAAGCATTATGGAGTTATCTTGTCTAATGTATGTTAAATTCTTCCCGAATTTTGTTAATTATTAATGAATCCAATTTGTATATCTTCTTGGTGTAAGTTTGTGTTTGTGTTTATCTGTCTTTTTGTCTGTTGATCTGTGTATCTCTCTCTCTCTCTCTCTCTCTCTCTCTCTCTCTCTCTCTCTCTCTCTCTCTCTCTCTCTCTCTCTCTCTCTCTCTCTCTCTCTCTCTGTCACAAGTCTTCCCACACTAACGATATCTCCTCAGGAAAATATGAATCTCGAAAATTACTCTCCTGCCTTCCAGCAAAAAATCTCTCTGAGTTTTCCGTCCTCCTTTATTAAAATGCCAAATTAAGCACAATCCCTATGGGCCAGAAGTTTATGCAGCGAAATTTTTGGAAAGCAAATTTAAAAAAAAATGTGTATAAGAAGTTAAGTATTAGTGACAACTTTAGTCCCTCTCATATACTTGTTGTCCACACATATTTTCCTTTATCTTTTTATTCGTTCAAATACCTAACAATGTACACCTTGAAAGAAATATAATTATACTTCAATAAATCATTATATCACCGGTATATTAAACTGCTAGACAAGCTAATGCCTTATCACGGATGTATAGCATTGTCAAGTCAACTAATGCTTAATCACTTGTATATATGACCAGTAAGCCAGTGTATGCTTAATCACTGATAATACCCAGTACCGGCAAGCCATCAGTTGTTTGATCATGGGTATGTTGCACAGGTAGGCAAATGGTTGCGCTTGCCAAGTAGGTTTCAGGTCAAGGGTATGCAGCTCCGGTAAGTGACCGGTTGCTTTATCATATAAACCAAAGCGACTGCGGTTGCTTAACCAGTGAGCTGTAACATACGACAGATTAGCGTCAGGAGACACTTTTCTGTTTCCTGACAAACATACCTACCCCTTTTGAAAGGAGATTTTTTGAGGAGCAAAAGGTCCGCACTGCCCTACTCTCGACCGACTCTTTTAGCTACTCTCCATGCCCTTTCCTCGTTCTATCCTTCGTCTACCCTCACTACTCATACCAACCCTACTTACCCCATTCTCGCCAAACCTCACTCTATTATCCTCCCCCCTTTCCTTTCCTTATTTCATTCTCCTTTATATTTCCACCAAGAAAGAAAGTTAGACAAAGTAAGAAAATAATCGCCACTGTGACAACTACACTGTTTAATATCTTTCACTCTTCTCCCTCTCTCCCTTATTGTTCATTATTTACTGTCCACTCTCCATTCCCTTGTAAACGCCTTTGTTTCTACCCTTTCCTTGATTATGAAATATCGATATCTCTCTGTCTTCTTCTTTCTCTTGCAGGAAAACGACACCCTCTTCTATGACTAAATGAAATAATATATTTTAATTAATGATGCAGTCATAGTGGGTGACGTTAATAATCCGTAGGTCAATTGGAATAATATATCAAGTGAGCAAGAAGCTTCAAGACTTATGAGTATAATTGAGAGTATCTTTTTAACTCGGGGATACAGAATCTTATTCTGGTAACGTATTTCATCACAGGTGACGGAAATATTGGGAAATAGAGGATATAACGCAATCCGATTGAAAATTAACTCAGATTTTGAGATGCAGCAGATTTTGCACGATGGGTTGAGTTTTTGTAGCGCAAAGTGGATCGAACTTGGAGGCACAATTGAAAAACAGAAAAGGTGGGATATGTTATGTAATTAATTTTTAATGTCAAAAGGAACGAATGCTAAGAAAGTTGTAAAGCTTAGATTCAAGATTCAAGATTCAGATTCAAGTTCAGGTGACAAGCTCTCTTGTCGGGATAATAGGCCAAAAAACGATACGTATACACGAAATTTAAATTGTACAGTAAATATTAGAACAATTCTAACTTAATAAATAAAGAAAGAAAAATATGACATTTTAACTAGCAGTACATTTGTTCCGAGGCTCGAACAATTCATAAATATGATGAACCAGATACATGTGTAACATCTTGGAGTCTTTGTTATGTAGACGTTTCGCTAACCAGTGAATGTAATAATAATAATAATAATAATAATAATAATAATAATAATAATAATAATAATAATAATAATAATAATAATAATAATAATAATAATAATAATAATATTAATAATAATAATAATAACAACAATAATAATAATAATAAATGAGTAAATAAAAGAATATATAAAATGTTTTAGTGAAAAGCCTGGGGATGGTGCTCATTTAATTAAACCACTCCGTGTCTTTAACTATTATACTGTACTTAAATAAACAGCTGAAATCCCATTATGCGACCCAAACACAAGCTGCAAAGTGTGACTACAAACAGATGTTTTTAAAGCCTCATCCTACCTCCAACACGATCATCACATTATCTGTACAAGGCTCTTTAACACGCCTCCGCCCAGTCACAGAACACTAGAATAATAATAGTTTCAATACACCATACATTAACCTTGATATAAGCTACAATAAATGTAAATGTCACAATTTCTGTCCTCAGTGACATACTTTCTCATGTCATTGTCATGCTTGATGCTTAGGTTCAATATATATATATATATATATATATATATATATATATATATATATATATATATATATATATATATATATATATATATATATATATGCAAGGAATTCGCAGGAGCAGGCGAAATACACAAACACTGATCTCTGGCTGAAGGAGACTCGAACCTACGAACCTTGGAACAAGGTACGCAGTGCTACACCAAACTCACCACACTGGACCAATACCTTGGAGTCCAGCTGGCGCTAGACTTTGATCCAAGGCAGCCAGCTTTCAGAGAGAAGGCTGATCAGTGTTTGTGTATATTTCGCCTGCTCTTGCGAATTCCTTGCATTGTTAAAAACTCTCTAGTAAGGCTGATGCATGCAGGGGATGAGATGAAAAGCTGTAAGCCTTCTCCCTGAAAGCTGGTTGCCTTGGATCAAAGTCTAGCGCAAGCTGGACTCCAAGGTATTGGTCCAGTGTGGTGAGTTTGGTATAGCACTGCGTACCTTGTTCCAAGGTTCGTAGGTTCGAGTCTCCTTCAGCCAGAGATCAGTGTTTATATATATATATATATATATATATATATATATATATATATATATATATATATATATATATATATATATATATATATACATCGGGGAGTTAATGTTGCAGTTTTTTAACTGTAGTGAAAGCGCGCGCCTTTGGCAAGACAGTGATGGAATGAATGATGATTAAAGTTTTTCTCTATCGGGCCACCCTGCCTTGGTGGGAGACGGCCGATGCGGACCTGGTGGTTGCAGGTCCAGTTCTTAACCGCTGAACTCTGTTTTTGACAGAATTCACAGAAAATGAATGGAGGAGAACTGCAGCAAGCTGCCTGGCTTATGCTAGGTAGGTCCTTAAATCTATGTAAAATGTAAGTACAAGTGTTTCAGATTTACACTGCATAAAAGAGACTAACACTCCTACCAGTGTGCAAAACGTTGAACATTAATGTGTCAAACATTCATAAGTGTGAGTTATATTTTTTAAAATTCGAATAATTATTTAACAAAAATGCTTACTTGTGAAACGGTTTAAAATAGTGAATGAATGAATTTAAGATACGTACGTATATTGATTGGGGCAAAGAATAGTAACTGAAACCTGGGTGACAATGTCCGTAGAGTTTATTTCACATATGCACTGAAAGACAGTAAAGTATTAAATGAAAATTGACTGATTTTTTTCCCCGTAGAGTTCCTTTTCAGTCATACACTGAAAGATATACACCTCTGGCTTAATATATTCTTTGTTTTATGACTGCCATTTTAGCTCAAATGAAAAAATAAATTAGTTAGGGTTTAAAACTTATCGACAACACGAGGATCGATTGCATGTAATCTGATCATCAACATGCATAATAACCTTAATTCTTAAAATGTGATTTAACGTAAAGTTTGAGGATATATAGACAGAAAGACAAACTTCACCTCATATACAGTATATCGTCAAATATTCTAACATCTTTATATAGAACTTCGTTTTTTTATAGTGACTTTTTATTTATTATTATTATTATTATTATTATTATTATTATTATTATTATTATTATTATTATTATTATTATTATTATTATTATTATTATTTTATTATTATTATTATTATTATTATTATTATTATTATTATTATTATTATTATTATTATTATTATTTATTATTATTGTTATTATTTTATTATTATTATTATTATTATTATTATTATTATTATTATTATTATTATTATTATTATTATTATTATTATTATTATATAGCGAATTTTTTTTTTTTTTTACCGATGCTCAGTTCAATGAAAATTATTTAGCACAACAGATAACTCTCCAAACTCTCACAATTAATTTTCTTTCCATCACTTTCTTTTTATTTCATTTGCAATATTACAAGCGTTTTTTAATCATTATATCCGTCCCACTTCATGACCAACTCTTGCTACCATATATAATGAGCGGCAAGAAAATCGTGCTATATAACGTATTCCTTTCCACGGTAACTTTTTCCTGCTTCAATAGTTAGTCACTTTCCCTTGCCACCAGTCTCTCAGCTGCATCTACCTTCCTTGTCTGATGTTTACAGAATACTAATTTAAGAGTCATAATTCATCAACCTTGTCTAGTTCTTGATCAGTTATTGCAAACTGGGAATCAACCACATCTTCTTCGTTGATTCTATAAGGCGAATCGAAATCGTTTGACTTTCTTTTGCTGCCGCACTCTCTTGAATTTTCCGCACTCTTAACAATAGCCACTTTCTTCTTCCTATTTTCAATAATGAGTCAACAGCAAAAGAGCGATACAATAGCACATAATAAGGTGATAATTGAGTGGATGACGCGTTTTAATGAGACGAGCGTCTGAAGAGCTAGAGTGACACACAGCACTCCAAGTAAGCAGGTGATGGTGGGTGTGATGGGGATTTTTGTTCGTACCCAACTAGGTGTTGGCTTCCCTCTCATGTATAGAACAGACATAACTGGTGGCAGCAAGGGAGGCAAGAGGGTGACTTCCTCGCTCCTGAACCGTCATTAAATTATCATGTAGCTGTGTTAAACCATGGCGGTTTCTTCACTTGTTAATTTTTTTTTTACTTTAATCTGTTCTCGACTTCATTCCCACTTCCTGATCCCTCTCAAAGAGCCTTTTACTTTTTCTCTGATTATCTGATTAATTGGACCGAACCTGACATTGTTCCTCAGTGATATTTTTTTTCATTGTAACCAATACTCTTTCGCTGTCGTCTTCATATATTCGTTGTACGATGATGAACAGGATATAGGTACATGTATTTATTATACACACAAAGCATCATTAAATAAAACATCCCTCCCTTTGAATCTCTTAGTCTAAGTCATAGTGTGACAATATAGATCGATGCCTAACAGTTACGTTATCCAACCTGTCTCCTTACCCAACGTGATGCAGTGTATATATATATATATATATATATATATATATATATATATATATATATATATATATATATATATATATATATATATATATATATATATATATACATATTTATATATACATATATATATATATATATATATATATATATATATATATATATATATATATATATATATATATATATATATATATATATATATATATATATATATATATATATATATATATATATATATATATATATATTATCTACTTTTCAGTTTATAATACTTCTTGCTATTTGTTCTCCTAGTCCATTAAATTTTCTTTTCTTTCGGTGCCTTTAGGTAAGTGACCCATTAATATTTATCTTTGCTTTTCTTCCAACTCGTTTTCACCGCTTTCTTTCCTTTCCTGCTTCCAAAGAAACTTTATGCTTTCGTAAACTTCTCGCAGTTAACGAGGGAAAAAATTGACTTTTATTTTTCTTTGCTTTCCTTTATCAATCTTTGTAATTACAGCCTTTATAATTACATTTTATTACCACCAGGGGTTTCCTCATTCTTCATTTTGTCTTCCATCCCTTCATTCCATTTTGTTATTTTTTAATCATAGAAAATTTATTGCATTTCATTGATAAACGTGCCTCATAATCCTTTCTACTTACTATCTGCTTTCTAACAATGCTCTAACTATTTGTTTTTCTTATTAGCATCTCACCTATATTTCATATTCAACGATGAACGGTGTTGTAGTATTTTCCTACCATAGAAGTAATAATAATAATAATAATAATAATAATAATAATAATAATAATAATAAGAGCAACAATAATAATAATAATAATAACAATAATAATAATAACAGCAACAATAATAATAATAACAGCAACAATAATAATAATAAGAGCAACAATAATAATAATAATAATAATAATAATAATAATAACAGCAACAATAATAATAATAATGATAATAATAATAACAGCAACAATAATAACAATAATAATAATAATAATAATAATAATAATAATAATAATAATAATAATAATAATAATAATAATAATAATAATAATAATAATAATAATAATAATACTATAAGTACATACGTAAATGTTATAAATTCATTGTTATTGTAATTCTAACCAAAGTAAAGAAAGAAATTAAACAAAACAGGAGGGCTTCATATTTCGTCCTCCAACTGAAACCTCCTTCAGCAGATAAACAGTAACAACTGAAGGTTCAATATACGACCCTTCCTATTCCATTGGTAATTTTATATCTGAAAGTGTGTTAGTTACCAGTTGTCAAAAACACTAGTTTATACACTTGGTCTTTGTGTGTGTGTATGTGGAGGTTGTATGATTGTGTGTGCTGGTGTAAGTGTGTGTGTGTGTGTGTGTGTGTGTGTGTGTGTGTGTGTGTGTGTGTGTGTGTGTGTGTGTGTGTGTGTGTGTGTGTGTGTGTGTGTGTGTGTGTGTGTGTATCTGTGTGTGTGTGTGTGTGTGTGTGTGTGTGTGTGTGTGTGTGTGTGTGTGTGTGTGTGTGTGTGTGTGAATACTCGCCTATTTGTACTCACCTATTTCTGGTTGCAGAGGTCGAGACTCAGCTACTGGCCACTACTCTTCACTGGTCGCTACTAGGTCCTCTCTCTCCCTGCTCCATCAGCTTTATCATACCTCGTCTTAAAACTACGTATGGTTCCTGCCTCCACTACATCACTTGCCAGACTATTCCACTTCCTGACAACTCTATGCCTGAAGAAATACTTCCTAACATCCTTTGACTCATCTGAGTCTTTAACTTCCAATTGTGACCCCCCTGTTTCTGTGTCCCCTCTCTGGAACATCCTGTCTTTGTCCACCTTATCTATTCCTAGCAGTATTTTGTAAGTTATCATGTCTCCCCAAACCCTCCTGTTTTCCAGTGTCTACAGGCCGATTTACCTTAACCTTTCTTAGTAGGACATTCCCCTTAGCTCTGGAACTAGGCCTGTTGCAAACCTTTGCACCTTCTCTAATTTCTTGACGTGTTTGACCAGGTATGGGTTCCACATTGATGCTGCATACTCCAGTATGGGTCTGACGTACACGGTGAACAAAGTTTTTAACGATTCCTTACTGAGGTATCGGAACGATATTCTCAGGTTTTCCAGGCGCCCATATGCTGCAGCAGTTATCCGGCTGATGTGTGATTCCGGAGACGTGCTCGGTATTATACTCACCCTAAGGTCTTTTACCTTGAGTGAGGTTTGCAGTCTTTTTCATAACTTTGCATTTTGCGGGGTTAAACTCGAGGAGCCAGTTGCTGTACCACACATCCAGCCTGTCCAGATCTCTTTGTAGTCCTGCCTGATCCTCATCTGATTTAATTGTCTTCATTAACTTCACATCATCTGCGAACAGGGACACTTCTGAGTCTGTCCCTTCCATCATGTCATTCACATATACCAAAAATAGCACTAGTCCTAGGACTGACCCCTGTGGGACCCCACACGTGATACCTCATCACGTACCATGAATCGTTGTTGCCTCCTTTCAGGTATTCTTTGATCCATTGCAGTGCCCTTCCTGTTATACGTGCCTGATCCTCTAGCTTCCGCACTAATCTGTTGTGAGGAACTGTGTCGAAGGTCTTTTGCAGTCCAAGAAAATGCAATCAACCCACCCCTCTGCCTCGTGACTTACTTCTGTTACCTTGTTATAAAACTCCAGTATGCTTGTGACGGAGGATTTGCCTTCCATGAATCCGTGCTGGTTGTCGTTTATAATCTTTTTGCTTTCCAGGTGCTCCTCCACTTTCCTCCTGATAATCTTCTCTATAACTTTGCATACTATACACGTCAGCGACACAGGTCTATATTTTGTGCCTCTTTTCTGTCTCCTTTTTTAAAAATGATAACTACATTTGCCGTCTTCTATACCTCAGGTAGTTGCCCAGTTTCCAGGGAAGTGTTGAAGATTGTGGTAAGTGGTACACACAGCATATCCGCTCCCTCTCTAAGAACCCACAGGGAGATGTCTGGTCCCATTACCTTTGAGGTATCGATGTTTATTAGTAGCTTCTTCACCCCCTCCTCATTTGTATGTATGTCATCCAACACTTGTTGGTATATTCCATGCTGGTGTCCCCCTCTGTTCTGTTTCCCCAGAGGCCTTCCTGTCTCCACTGTAAATACTTCCTTATATCTCATATTGAGCTTCTCACATACTTCTTGATCGTTTCTTGTGAGTTCCCCACCTTCTTTCCTCAGCCTTATCACCTGGTCTTTGACTGTTGTCTTCCTCCTAATGTGGCTATACAGCAGTTTCGGGTCAGACTTGACTTTCGATGCTATGTCGTTCTCGTACTGTCGCTGGGCCTCCCTCCTTATCTGTGCATACTTGTTTCTGGCTCTTCTACTAATTTTCTTATTTTCCTGGGTCCTTTGCCTTCTGTACCTTTTCCATTCTCTGGTGCACTTAGTTTTTGCCTCCCTACACCTTCGGTAAACCAAGGACTCGCTTTGGTCTTCCTATTATTTCTATGTCCCTTGGGAACAAACCTTCCCTCTGCCTCCTTGCACTTTGTTGCTACGTATTCCATCATCTCGTTTACTGATTTTCCTACCAGTTCTCTGTCCCACTGAACCTCTTGCAGGAAGTTCCTCCTACCTGTGTAGTCCCCCCTTTCATAGTTTGGCTTTTCCCATTCAATTATTGTTACCTTCTCCACTTGTAACTCTACTATATAATCAAAACTCAGAACCACGTGATCGCTAGCTCCTAGGGGCTTCTCGTAATTGATGTCCTCAATATCCGAACTGCTCAGGGTGAAAACAAGATCCAGTCTTGCTGGCTCATCCTCCCCTCTCTCTCTGGTAGTGTCCCTGACATGTTGATGCATGAGGTTTTCAAGTACCACATCCATCATCTTGGCTCTCCATGTTTCGGGACCCCCATATGGATCCAGGTTTTCCCAGCCGATCTCTCTGTGGTTGAAATCGCCCATTACCAGTGACTTTGCTCTGCTGAAGTGAGCTCTTCTTGCCTCCTCAGCCAGTGTGTCCACCATCTCTCTGTTGTCTTCTTCGTACTCCTCTCTTGGCCTCCTGCAGTTCTGTGGTGGGTTATACATCACTCCAATGACTACTTTATGTTCTCCAGACTGAATTGAACCTACTCTGTAGTCCCTTTCTCCAGTCTTTCCATGCCTTCCATATCCTCAAATCCCCATCGGTTTTTTATGAGCAGTGCAACCCCTCCTCCCCCTCTACTCCTTCTATTTTTCCTCAGGATCTGATATCCAGGTAGGAAGATTGCACCTGTTATTGTCTCAGCGAGTTTCGTTTCTGTGACTGCTATGATGTCTTGGGATTTCTCGCTGAATCTTTCTTGCCACTCCTCATATTTATTCGTTATTCCGTCCGTGTTTGTGTACCAAACCTTCACCTTCTTTTCTATCACTATGGTCCTGGGAGAATATTGGGGTTGGGGGAGTGAGAGCCTTGGTGGGGGCCTATTGGGGGCTGTGGTGTGGGTGGGGTTTGTGATGAGGGGGGTGGGGTAAGAATGCCCATAGGGACAGCTGTTGGGGTGAGGTTTGTGATGTGGGGGTTGGTGGCAGAAGGAACAGTGTGTGAGTTCTGGTTTAGATTGCTCAGTTGCGTTGGGATTGACGCGGTTGGAGTCCTTCTGCGGGAGTTTCTGCGGGGTGTGTTTGCCCTTCCTCCTGTGTCTGGGTCCTGCTCATTTTCATTGCCTCTCTTTCCTCTTTATGTCTCTGTACCCTCTCTTTCAGTGTAGTCCTTTCTTCTTGTGTTCTGTCGCGATCGAGGTATACTCTCTGGTACCCCGGTTTGTCCCTCAGTCGTGCTTTCTCTTGCAGGATCCTGGTTCGAGCTGATTCTTCCTTGATTCTTTCTTGTGTGTGTGTGTGTGTGTGTGTGTGTGTGTGTGTGTGTGTGTGTGTGTGTGTGTGTGTGTGTGTGTGTGTGTGTGTGTGTGTGTGTGTGTGTGTGTGTGTGTGTGTGTGTGTGTGTGTGTGTGTGTGTGCGTGCGTGCGTGTGTGTGTGTGTGTGTGTGTGTGTGTGTGTGTGTGTGTGTGTGTGTGTGTGTGTGTGTGTGTGTGTGTGTGTCTTTTGCTCTTAGGATTTTGCATCAGCTTCATGCCCAGGAGAGACAATTTTTTCCTTTGTTTGGAGTTCCTTGGAGAAAGAGAGAGAGCGAGCGAACGAGAGAGAGAGAGAGAGAGAGAGAGAGAGAGAGAGAGAGAGAGAGAGAGAGAGAGAGAGAGAGAGAGAGAGAGAGAGAGAGAGAGAGAGAGAGAGAGAGAGAGAGAGAGAGAGAGAGAGAGAGAGAGAGAGAGAGAGAGAGAGAGAGAGGGAGAGAGAGAGAATAATAAGATATAGTTCTCGTGTCCCCTTGGAGGGGTTGGTAAACCTCAGACACTTGTAACCTTCACAAGTCGTACTTAAAGAATAACATTTCCTCCCAATTAGTGAAATGACAACCCACGCCAACCGCACCCTCCATGGTGAAGCCCCAACTTGTTCTCTGGGGAAGACTTTGCCACAATGACACCCTTAGCAAACCCATATTCCTCTTGTTTCTGTGCCTGTCCTGTTTCTGGAATTTTTAAGTCGGATATCGTCACAATTTTTTCATCGGGATTTTTTTGCACTCATGAGATTTGTGTTTTTCCTATAACATGCATTGCTCGGAAATTTCTTCTGATGTTGAGTTTTCATTATAGTTTTAGAATATATATTTGGGAGGGAATTGTGTGTTTGTGTGTGTGTTTATGCACGCCAATTTATAGTAAATTTACAGTAAACAATTTATAGTAAACATATCTAGGGCAACGATTGTATTAATACACACTATTTTATCTCAAGAATTCGTAAACATTTCCTCGGTTGTATTTATGACACAACTTGGTTTAGAAAGACACGTAAGCAAACACTATAACATATTTATTAGAAAACGTTTCGGTCCTGGGACCTTGATCACTTGAGAAGTGATCAAGGTCCCAGGACCGAAACGTTTTCTAATAAATATGTTATAGTGTTTGCTTACGTGTCTTTCTAAACCAACTTGTCGGTATTTATTACCAAGGTTTATACCATGACACAACTTACTCACGGAACATCTAACATTCTTCAACAGCTCTCCATGCAGAGAACGACTTACAAGTGCAATATTTTCATCTACTCAAGTGCCGTATATTTATTTTGCATGTAATTAGTAAGCTCACTGGTGAATTACACATCAGTTCAACACTCAGATATATATGTATGATTTTTCTTCTCTGAATATACCCAAGTGTTGCACATGTGTCTTGTTCAGATATATACCTTAATAATATGAATTAAGTTTGTTTATGCTATATTTTCATTGCCATCAGTAATGTTATTATGCCCCATATAATTCTCTCTATTCAAATCTTTTAACTTTTTAACTAATTTCGTGTTTTTATTAAAATACAAAAAAAAATCAATCGTCAAAAATAATTCAATAATTCTTGATTTCATTAAGCAAATTAGTTTAATATAATAAATTGTATCTGAGATGACCTTTTATTCCTTCTCTGATGAAGAATTAGATGACAAATTTTATTTCGTCTCTTTTTTTCAACAATGATCTTTTATGAAGATTTCTCACCCCTTCGCTTCAAATTATTGGGTACTCGTTTCTGCATCCCGTAAATCGATTAGGATCTTGTAAACTGATTCAGTTTTTACATTGAATTTTCTCTCCTTCCTTGCTATGAGCTTCATGGTAAAGAAATAGAGCTACTGGCCTGTGTTTCGTTTATCTACATTATTATGTTAGGCGGACTCATGAAGGAAGAAGATTAAAAATAATGTCTAAAGAAAAAAACCGTCTATATTAAGAACATAAGAAAGAAGGAACACTGTAGCAGGACTACTGGCCCATGCGAGGCAGGTCCATGTCACCTCCCGGCCACTAATCGACCCTAGTCAGGTCAAATCACACCCACCCACGCCCACTCTTGTACTTATCTAACCTACTTTTAAAATTGCACAACGTTTTAGCTTCTATGACGATACTCGGGAGTTTGTTCCAATCATCCACAACTCTACGACCAAACCAGTGCTTTCCTATATATCCTTCCTGAATCTATCTTGACTAGATATTCATAACATGTTATATCCAGTCCCTTTATTTATTCCTGTTTTCCATTTATACACCACAATCATATCTGAGTTTACAGAAATTTGGTTATTGTTTGGTTTACATTTAGTAAAATTGTGATTACAGAGTGTACCACTAGAACGCTTAGCATGGCTAGGCATTTCGGGCATACTTAGTTTTATTCTTAATTGTAAAATATTACAAATTATGAGGTAAGTTGGTATTATGGCTAAGTGACTAAATACTAGTTTGTGAGTTTAGCAATGTGAATGCTTTTGTTTTGGCACAGTACATAGTTTCAGTATTGGAGTATCACAGGATTCATTATTTTAAGACTGAGATTAATATTTCTGTTTATGGTCAAATGAGTGAGTGAGTGTAAGTGTGAACCACCAGGTGGTATTCGTGTAGTTAGTTGACGGGGTGTATCAGGGAGATAAGATGTTTTCTAATGGTAGTTTTGAAGGTGATGAATGTGTCTGCAGTTCTAGAGTTCTCAGGTAGGGTGTTCCAGATTTTAGGGCCTTTGACATACATTGAATTTTTGTAAAGGTTTAGTCGGACACGGGGAATGTCGTAGAGATATTTGTGTCTGGTGTTATGCCTGTGGGTTCTGTCACAACTATCAAGAAAGCGTTTTAGGTCAAGGTTGATATTAGAGTTTAAGGCCCTGTAGATATAGATTCCCTTAATTCTACGTCTTATTGTTACACATGTTTCGCTCTATATGCGTCAGTGTCGTATAAATACTGAAAAATCATATATTTTATTTACATTATTTTATTATGGGATTACAGATTGGCTCTATAGCATATTTATTGTAGGTCAACAAAAACAGCAAGAATAATGGTAGAGAGGAATAAGAGCAGTGATAGAGAGCAGCAAGAACAGTGGGGGAGAGCAGGAAAAGCGGTGATAGAGAGCAAAAATATTAGTGATAGAGAGCAACAAGAGCAATGGAAGAGAGCAGCTGGAGCCGTGGTACAGAGCAGCAACAGCTCTGATAGAAAGCAGTAAGAACAGTTGTAGACAGCAAAATGAGCAGTGGTAGACAGCAGAGAGAAGAGTGGTAGATAGCAGAAAGAGCAATTATAGAGAGCAACAAGAGTAGTGGTAGAGAGCAACAAAATAGTGGTAGACAGCATCAAGAGCAGAGGCAGATATCAGCAAGAACAGTTGTAGAAAACAGCAAGAGCCGTTTCGGAGAGCAGGAAGAGCAGTGGTAGATAGCAGCAAGAACAGCGGTAGATAGCAAGAACAGTGGTAGATAGCAGCAAGAACAGTGGTAGACAGCAGCAAGAGCAGTGTTAGAAAGCAGCAAGAGCAGTGGTAGACAGCACCAAGAAAAGTGGCAGAGAGCAGCAAAAACAGTGGTAGAGAGCAGCAAGAACAGTGGTAGACAGCAGCAAGAGCAGTGGTAGAAATCAAGAACAGTGGTAGACAGCAACAAGAACAGTGATAGAGAGCAGCAAGAACAATGGTAGACAGCAGCAAGAACATTGGTAACGTCTACATATGTATACCCAATATGGGCCAGACGTGTTAAAGACTTGATTCTCCGTCCGTTAATCGCTAACGGTAGAAGGAGCATAAGCAGCAGTAACAGATAAATCAGTAATAATATATGGGAAAGTAGCAGGAATACCAGAAAGAGAAAGTAGAATGGTAAGTATCAGTAAATTCCTCAGGCGTAATATCAAGGCAGGTAGCATAAGATTAAATAGGAACAGTAGCGGGGTAAGTAGCCGAAGATTCATCGGGAATAGCAGCAGGATAAGTAGCAGAAGCTCAAGAAGAAGTAATAAAGAGATTACCAAAATAATTCGTATAGGGGCAAATAGTACGACCTTCAGCAGTAACAGCTGCAGGAGCATTTAGTAGCGCCAGTAGCAAAACCAACAGCACCAGCAGAACTAGTGATAACAGTAGCAGCAGCAGAAGATGCAATAGTAGAAGCAGCTGTCCGAGCATCGGGACCACTAATAGTAGCTATAGAAGTATCTGTAGCAGTAGGAACAGCAGCACAAATAGATGCAGAAGCAGCAACAACAGGAGTAGCACCAGAAGTACCACCCGCTTCAGCAGTAACATCACCAGTAGTTGCTATACCAGCAGCAGGCGTAATATCATCAACCATAGCCCTGCACCAGTAGTGGCAGTAACATTAGCAGCAGCAGCAGGAGTAGCACCAGAAGTACCACCCTCTTCAGCAGTAACATCACCAGTAGTTGCTATACCAGCAGCAGGCGTAATATCATCAACCATAGCCCTGCACCAGTAGTGGCAGTAGCATTAGCAGCAGCAGCAGGAGTAGCAGTAACAGCAGCAGCAGCAAGAGCTCTGAGAGAGAGAGAGAGAGAGAGAGAGAGAGAGAGAGAGAGAGAGAGAGAGAGAGAGAGAGAGAGAGAGAGAGAGGTTGGCCCAGCAGAGGGCCAGGTCGAGGCGGGTGGTGTCGGGGAGGAGAGAGTCAGTCAGTCGGTGGCAGTCAGGGTGAGAGTGGTGGCTGGCACAGGCTCTCTCACTCACGGCGCGCGCGTGTTCACCCCCTTAAGACAATCCTTACCTCGCGGTGTTACACGTGTTAATATCCAAAACAACCCACCTCTCGCTAAAGAAATTATAAATCCCATGTGTAATACTGCTGTAGTATTTTGAAAATATGGATGTTTATGATGAACAGAGATGTTCGATTACGACTGACTTTGGAGATATTTATAACACTTTAAAGTTCACTCGTTTTTCCTCTTTTTATATATATATCTCTCTCTCTCTTTCTCACTCTTTCTCTCTGCTACTGACAATGTGAAGAAAAGGTGAAACGAAGAGGTCCTTTCTTCTCTTTTTCTCCCTCCTGAGTCAATTTTTTGGCCTTCATAACAGGAAATGTGGTGAAAATATCAGCCAGGTGGTGACTACAGTTGTGCGTGACTTGTAAAACCGGCGCTCATTGCAGCCTCCTTGCGAAGACTCGACCGGTAAGATATTAGCGAATTGGAACACTGGATGTAGTGACCTCGGAGGGCACCATAGATCTCGCCCTAACGAGGTTCACTTAATAGGTGCTTCGCAAATACCATTTCTCGAGCTTATTTTCGAGACTTGAATTTCAGCAACATTAAACCATGATTTGCTGGAAATTCCCGAGCATATATACCAAACCCGACTTGACATTATCTTTCTATATATAAAACAGTGAAGAAAAAATTCTGGAGGAATTTTCAGCTGTCACTTGGTGTAGACGGGAGAGCCGCCTCTTAACCCCCATCTTGTCACGAGGAACAAATTCAAACAGTGGACGCTGAATATGGCCAGAGGTCGACTCAACTCTAAAAGAAATAGGAAAAGAAAGTTTGCTTGCCATCTGGATGTTCTTTTGATATCAAGCTGGAAGTAGGAGGATATATCCTTGAATTAAAGCTGTATGATATTTTTTTAACAATGTAACATTCTGGCAACGAAACTTTTACTGTGCTTTGTGCATTCTTAAACTAAAATAATAAAGCTTTAGAGTGACTGAAATATGGCTATGCATCTAAAACAGGTTGGTATGGTTTAAAAGATGGAGTAATATTTAGTAAAGCTTCACGTACGTTGAAAACCAAAATGCGACAGTTTCACTAATTCGTGTGTTTTCAAGCAAATTATGACTCTGGTACTTTATTATTAACAGAAAAAAAAAACAGATTAAGTTGTGTCATTATTACACCTGTGAAAGAAATGAGACCTTTTCAAAATCAAGGTAATTCCTGTAATAAAGCTGCAAAAGTTTGGTTTCTTTGACATTTTTATTGGGGAAAAAATATTGCGTAAGGTTTATCATGTTATGTAGTACATTCGGTTATATTCCCAGTGTCTTGGAAATACAATTTAGACATTCCAGGAGGACAACTCAAGAATTTATATAAGAGCGTTCCAGAGAACCAGACAGCAGCGACCCGAGGGAGTTGTAAAGTGACAAAGGTGAGGTTTAAATCCGATTGAAATTCCAACACGTCACAAGAGGTTCTGAGACGTCCGACGCAAAATTACCGAACCTTAAATCTATTTTCTCGTAAGCTATTTTAATTATAAAATTGAAAATACTCATGAATGAAGGAATTATGAACATTAGTAAAGATGTTTTCCAATTTGTAAAAAATAAAAATAAAACCATTAAGAAATACCAGTCATCTTACATGAACAATAAATAGGTTTAAGAATTGGGAAAACGTTCGACAACCAGCCGAGAGGAGAAGTGTAAACATTGCCGAGACTTTCCTCTCTACCAAGAACAAAACACTTGATCTCTCAAATCGATATCATGACTGACGTCCCCGGATAAGTGGCTAAAAATAGGAAAAGGGAAGAAGCGAGAGAAAGGGAGAGAGAGAGAAAAAGAGAGCGTTTGAATCTGGCAGCTTTCGATAAGTGGCAGAAAAAAAAGGAAATGAATGAAGAAACTCGTATTGAGTGAATCATAGGATTCTCCCAGGAAATAAAAACAAAAAACAAAAAAGTTAGTAAAAATTAATAAAACTGATGAACTATAGTTAGTAGTGACCTCGCTCGAGAACCCATGAAAAAGAAAATTTTCCTTTCATCTCGCTCATGACAGACAAATACAACACTTTTAAATCATTAAGATGGTTTTCAAGTATGAGGTATGCAGTATTTAATAAATAAGCAAGTAGCAAATATGTCCAGCTGGCAGAGAACTCGGCTTATATAAGACAATCAGAAACCTGAACTTGGTGCTTTGCATTCATAATTTAACTCACAAATTCTCGACTTCATGGAGAAAGTGATATGGAAAAGAAAGGAAAGCAAAGACAATATCAGGGTGAAAAAACTTACATCCCCTGCAAAATGATGGAGTCACAACAGCACTAACGCCAACACAAGTAAGAAAAAGAGAGTAACTGGTGACTTGTTGACACGTTGTCACCTGAACAACTAGCAACATTAGCACACCAACGGTATCATTACTGCGCAAGGTAACAATAAAAGCAAGAATATTGAGACCATATTCGTCCTCTTCTGCCATCAACAGAATCAGCAGGGAAGCATACTGGACCTTGGCTGGCCCCATTAACACTATTATTACCACCACGACCACCATTAACACCGCTACAGCCACTACCACCATCACCTCCACCAAGATTTAGGTAAGGTAAATGCTGAGTTTGCCACTGTGTTGATTCTCTTATGTAACCACCTATAAAAATATTGGGGTAAAGGCGTAGATAAGGACGAAAAGGAGGTGGCGATACAACGTAATATTAGAAGGTGAAGAGACGAGGAAGAGAAGAAAGATGTGAAGAATGAAAAAAATAAATTGGTAAAGGAAATTGCAGAAGGTAAGTTAAAGTAGCTGGTAAAGATGACTATACAAATTACTGAGATAGCAGAGAGAGTGATACATATGAGAAAATGAAGAGGGTTAAGAGAAAGTGAAAAATAGAAATTAAAAGTAACCTGAATAGCAGAAGAAGAAGAAGAAAGAAGAAGAGGAGGAGGTGATGGTGGAGGAGGACTAGGAAGATATAAAAGAGAAAATTATATAATAGATAAAGGAAGAGGAAATTAACAACTCAGTCTTTTTATGGTAACTTTCCTTGGCACGTCTCTCCATCCTGACACTGAAAAATAAAATTTAAAAAAAAGAAAACACGTTAAACAATAGATTAATTGCAAAAAATAGAAAGTAGTTACGAAAGGAACAGAGAAATAAGAAGGGAGGAATGAAAGAACCAATCAGCGGAGTCACACACTTGATAAAAAAAATATATAGGATAAAGAATCTGATGAAATAGGGCATGAAAAGGAAAGTTGAAAATAGCAGAGATGGTTAACGGATATTTTAAAGGAAAAAATAAAGATGAAAGAGCTAGTATAAGTAACAAGAAAGAAAGAAGAAGAAGTGCGAAAACAACGAGCAAATGAAAGTGAAAAAACACATTCAATCTCTGTTTATCGTATGAATATTTATTTTTTTAATTAGGTCCTGAAGAGGAAAATTAATTTAAAAGAGCATTCCAGCTTAGAGTTCATACTCTCCAGAATATGAGAAGAAAAACAAAGAAATGCTTGGAGAACAGTGAACAAAGTAGTAGAGGATGGCAAGGGGGGAAGATTAAATAAAAGAAATCAAGGAAGATAAACAGAATTACGTAAGGGAAAAAAATAGCACTAACACCAGCATAACAGCAAAGGCTATTGGAACAGTATTAGAATATTAGAAGAATAGCAGGGTTGGATAGACTATTAACTTACAGTTAGGACTAAGGCTTTAATAAAATCAAGTTACCAAAACATGTTACATGCTAATGGATGGTTTAGAAAGACACGTAAGCAAACACTATAACATATTTATTAGAAAACGTTTCGGTCCTGGGACCTTGATCACTTTCTAATAAATATGTTATAGTGTTTCCTTACGTGTCTTTCTAAACCAACTTGTCGGTATTTATTACCAAGGTTTATACCATGCTAATGGATAAACTTAACGAGACTCCTCAGTTAAGACATATGTCCTGTGTACTTTGTAATGTGCAGAATATATAAATTACCGTGGACATTCTCTGTAAGTTGACAGCACAGATATAAATAATGAAAATGAATGAAAGCAGTCATAAATAAATTTACAAAATAATTATAATGATAATAATAATAGGGAGTAGGTTGGCAGATAACAACCACTCAGAGAGGCACTACCCTTCTCCGGTGTTATTTACTAAATGTGAAAAGAAGAAATGTGTGAGTGATGGTGAAAGCATTTCCTCGTTTTCGGGTCACCTGCCTCGGTGGGAGATGGCCGGTTTGTTAAAAAAATAATATTGATAATAATAATAATACTAACACAAATTACAATAATGGTGGTAATATTATTATTTATAGTCACAATAATAATAGTAACAATAATAGTGATAATAATAATAATAATAATAATAATAATAATAATAATAATAATAATAATAATAATAATAATAATAATAATAATAATAATAATAATCGTAAGCAAAACACACATTTTTTCACTGCAAGAGTAACAAGCAAAATATACGGTTAATTCAACATTACAGTGCAATGCAGTCGGTTACTACAACAGTAAAGAAGAATGTATACAGTCACTATAACAGCAGCGGGCAACACACGGTTACTATAACAGTAGAAAGCAATATACATGGTGACTACACGGCACTGGGCAATACATACGGTCACTTCAATAGCAGCGAGCAACACAGATACAGTCACAGCAACAGCACGCGAGCAACACACACACACGGTCACTACAACAGCAGCAAGCAATACCCATAGTCACTACAACAGTAGCAAGAAATATACATAGTCAGTGCAACAGTAGTAAGAAATAAGTAAAGTTATTTCAACAGTAGTGAGCAATACGCACGGTCATTACAACCCGGAAGAGGGGAGGAAAAACCCGCAAATGTTACATAGTAACTTCAACAGTAACTAGCAAAACACAAACGGTCAGGATATATACGCTGAGGGGTATATTTCTCTCATTGTATATAACCTGAGAGAGTACTTTGATCTCCCATTTAAGAAGTTTAAGCATTCTTGTCTCGTTGTGATAACGTTGCCGCCCATTCTTCATGAATCTCGTGCAGTTAGTAGGCTGAGACTCTATTAATCACCTAATAATTGGTCAAACGACATTTTAGAAAACCTTTAACGGAATGATAATATATACTGTATACGTATATATATATATATATATATATATATATATATATATATATATATATATATATATATATATATATATATATATATATATATATATATATATATATATATATATATATATATATATATATATATATATATATATATATATATATATATATATATATATATATATATATATATATATATATATACATATATATGCAAAATAATAGCAGACATGCGATCTTAACAATGCAAGACAAGCCACTGGGCGTGGAAATCTTTAGCTCAAGTACTTTCACACTTCTCAGTTCGTCATCAGGAGCTATGCAATATTGCAAGGGCAGCAAAAGAAGAAATAGGGAAAGTTTTTTTCTGAATATGGTAGCACGGTGGCACCAGCCTCTGACTGGGGTAGAGAGGCCCAGCGGAATGCCAACCACAAACCGGTCCCCCCACACCCCTCCCCATAATGGGTCGGGTGGAGTAGGCACCGCTGTTTGCAGATACCATGAGGTAAAATAACTATGAGAAAGTTAATAGCCAACCTTAATTTCTAACCGCTGAGAACAGGTCATGTGACGTAAGAAGTTACATTACAATAGTGGATCATTTACATACAGGATGCAGCTAATAAGAACAACCTTCTAACTAATGAAACAGAAGGAATAAATCCCTTATTTTGTCAACCGGAAATACCCTATGTCGCAGAATGTTCGAGAATATTCAGGAAATACTCTCAGTGTCAATTAATATGCCTGTGTGAATTCTCACATCATTATTATTATCATTATCATTATAGTATTACTAACAACTTAATTCAATAAACTGCTAAGCCAGTTGCAATTACCATGTTGCAATCAACTATGTGTACCTTGTACCGCTGTACCTTGACTGGTTAGGGCCTCAATAGGTCACTCTGCATTTCTCTTGGGTTATCCTAGAATGATCGCACATGTGCCCACATACCTAAACGAACCCTCATACCTACTTCCTTACTACTGATGTTATATCGCTCAGGTTGCAGTCTGTATTGCAGTACACCACCTAGAGCACCTGTAGCATTATGATGTCTGTATGCAGTAGTAGCAGAGTGGGTTACACCGACCGTCACGGCAGACCTAATATATTAAATATCGATGTTCGCGAGGGACTTAACAAGATGTTATATATTATATCGACGTTCAAGACGGGCATACCATGATGTTCAGTTTGCAGACTCAGGTCTAACCTAACCGAAACATCACGAAACCCCCTGGCAATAGGAACAATCCTGAGCTTTTGTATAACATTGGTGCGTAAGGCTGTGTACAATAGACTCTACTAAATAGCTATCGAGTTTCTACAGCCCATAATTTGAGTTATATACGGCATTTCTATCATGTTTCAAGAGGGAGGCCTCAATTATGTTTTTTCTATGATGGTACTGTTGGGTACAATTATCTAGGCGGCAGCCCACCCCGGTGGGTGATTGCACGTACTGACATGGTTAAAGATCACATTCGACACCTGGCCTGTCCTGAGTACTGGTGTTGGAATAATCTAATTTCCAGAAGTTTACCTGTCTGACCAATGTATGAGAGTGGGCATAGGGTGCATGAGACCTTGTAGACACCACCCACGTTTTTAGATGTTGTGTTTTTAATCAGTCTCTGTTTCACTGTCCCAGTGTTTTTGAAAATCGAATTTATGAGTTTTTTTTTAGAGTGCCTCACGCAGGCAGACCAAATTGGCATTGTATGGCAAGACCAATACATTTTTCACGTCAGGCGTTTCCTTAAGTTCAGTCCTGTAGAAAGTCTTCCTAGCTGACAGTAGGGTCTTCTCAACAAAATCCCTGGGGTATCTCAGTTTTGTGGCTTTGTTAAATATCTTGTTGATTTCATCTTTTAAATACTCAGAACGGCAGATACGCAAAGATCTCAGGAACATTGTAAGGAAAACATTTCTTTTGACCCTAGATTCATGTGAATGTATTACGACACAGTGGTGGTCTTCCTGTAAACTGTAAATTTGAATATTCTGTCGATGCGATGGATTAAAACGTCTAGGAAGGATAGAGTGGTATCTATTTTATGCTCTATTGTGAACTTAATAGAAGGTATCAGACCATTTAGTGTAGGTAGGAACTCATCAATGTTGTGATCTCTAGACCAAAGGCAAAACACATCATGTAGGAATCTGAACCTCCTAGCATTATTTGGGAGGATATCTTTAAGTAGTCTAGTCTCATAGAATTCCATGTACAGGTTGCTGAGTAAGGGGCTGAGGGGATTTCCCATAGCCATGTCCTGATTCTGAGCATAGTACTTGCCTTAACACACAAACTTGCAATCCATAACACAAAGTTTAATCAGTTCAGTAATTATATTCGTGGGGTAGGGCAAGGAGAAGTTCTCTAGTTCCTCTTCAAGGTACGTAAACAAGTCAGGGACAGGGACTCTGGTAATCAGGGCAGCGACATAAAAACTCATCAGGGTAAAGTCGTGTGAAACATTTAATTTCTGAAGCCTTTCAGTAAGGTCAACATTATTTTAAATATGCGCCTCCGAGATCCTACCAACCATGGGAGTTAAAAGTTTAATCAACCATTTAGATAGGTTATATGCTGCTGAGCCTATTTAATTTACAATAGAACGTAATGGGTTCTCTGGCTTATGAGTCTTAATCAACCCATAAAGATACGGTAGAGTTGCGGACCTCGCTGATAAGTGTTTAATTAGTTCATCATTTCCCTTCAATAACGTTTTAAGTCGTTTATTGAAATGGCTATTGACCTGGTCAATGGGGTTTCTAACAAGCGGTTCGTAAGTTTCATTATCACTCAATAAATTGTTCAGTTTACCTAAGAATTCAACTTTTTCTAAAATAACAACAATATTGGATGTATCACCTCTCAGTAAGACTTTGCATTTCTCGAGAGGTGATAAATCCAATACTGTTGTTATTTTAAATAAAGTTGAATACTTGAAAGATCTAGAGCTATCTTTCAAGTCCTATTGTGGTTGTTTTGCATCTTCCATCATAAACTTATAATCTTGACTTGGCAATATAATTAATATAGAGGTTCAGGCAAGATACGCAGCATCATTCACTCTCTTTGTGCAACAGTGTGTATAGCAGAGACGCTCATTTACTGACGAAACTGATAGCAGGAATGCCTCGGCTGTTACCAACCTAGATGAGAATACGGTCTCAGGTGACAGAAACGTTTTTCCCCGTTGGTTCTTTATGTTAGACACTTGCTTTGCTGTTATGAACATAGTATAATGTTAGACACGTGTCTTGATGTTAGATCCTTGCTTTGCTGTTGAACACATGCGTTGATGTTAGACCCTTGTTTTGTTGTTAGACACGTGCCCTAATGATAGACACTTGTTTTGATACAAGTCACATGACGTAGAGTTAAACCTAGTCTTCTAGACTGCTTACTGCGATTGAGGAGGCCATTAAATATTTTTAAACATGTGTTCTATGATGGCGTCTCTGATCTTCAGTCCTATAATTTACTTCGTGGAGAACCGGAAATTATCATAGAATAGGCTTCATAATTATAGAGCACCAAAGTAAGCCTACTCGTCCATTTTATGTAGGTCCTGTTCATCCAACCTTCCACGTTTATGTAGGCAGTAGGCCTATTTTATCTTAGGCACCCAACCATCCTCCACTCATGGAATGAACCTTCAATCTCACTTTCTCGTGACCGTAACAAATTATGTGCCTTAATGACGGAGAAAGGCTCTTGATCCATGAAATTGGAGATACCCTTTATTTTCTTGGATGAAACATTTCCCAGTATGACTCCTGGTTCAGCGCTTTGAATGTAATAATAATAATAATAATAATAATAATAATAATAATAATAATAATAATAATAATAACAATAATAATAATAATAGTGTTAGTAATACCAGGACCGATCAGCCTTCCTTGTAACATGTCCAGAAGTATAACAACTCAGCCACAGGAGTGGCCAATAGATATTTTTAAAGCTATCCAAAATAATTATGGATTGCGAGTTAAGGACTCGGGTCCGGCCGCGGAAGACTTGAAACCTCTTGCCGCCGGTTCTCGAGAAATGAGAAAGATACAACAGTTTATTGGTGTTATTTTTTGTAGGTTACACTATTCAATATATTTTTTTTTTCTGGGGGAAGGGGGCGCTTGGGATGGTATATTCCGAAGACGATGAAGATTCCTGGGGATATCACCCCTGCAGCCCGTTCCCAGACCAGGTCTCTAAATTCCCGTAAGAACCGTAATGCTCTGTTTAGCATCACCTGCAGGTAACTGCTGACTGTGACTCACCTTCGGATAACTGGTGACTGTGACTCATCTTCGGATAACAGGTGGTTATCTTCAGGTAACTGGTGACTGGGTGACAAGTCTGCAAGAATAACGAAAACACATAATGGAGAACAAGTCATTATGTAAGAAAAAATTTCACTCAATAATGACCTTCATCAAATTTGAATTGATAAAACAACGCCTTAGAAAAAAAACTCCGAATTAACTAAAATATTATTCTGCATCAGAAGTCCACATTTCTACTTCAAATAAAAAGGATCACAACAGTGTAATTATCACATTTGCTAGGAACTTTCAAAACAAGGGATGCCGTACCAGCGATAATTCTTTTTAAGTTATTTGTTCTCTCTAGGCTAGAATACTGTTCCATTCAATACAGCTCTGTTCAAGGCAGGTGAAATCGCAGATCTAGACAATGTACAGAGAGCCTTCACTGCACGTATAAATTCAGTCAAGAAATTTAGTTATTGGGATCGTTTGAAGTCCCTTGACCTGTACTTCCTGGAACCCAGGCGAGAAATATACATCATAATCTACACCTGTTAAATCCTAGAGGGACTGGTTTTAGATGTGCACACAAAAATCACTTAATATGAAGGCGAAAGATTAGGCACACGGTATAACATACCCCCATTGAAAACAAGGGTACCATGAGCACACTAACAGAAAACACATGCACAATGGGAATTATATATATATATATATATATATATATATATATATATATATATATATATATATATATATGTGTGCGAGGGGCTTGGACTTCCAGCAGGCATGCGTGAGCGTGTTTGATAGGAGTGAATGGAGACAAATGGTTTTTAATACTTGACGTGCTGTTGGAGTGTGGGCAAAGTAACATTTATGAAGGGATTCAGGGAAACCGGCAGGCCGGACTTGAGTCCTGGAGATGGGAAGTACAGTGCCTGCACTCTGAAGGAGGGGTGTTAATGTTGCAGTTTAAAAACTGTAGTGTAAAGCACCCTTCTGGCAAGACAGTGATGGAGTGAATGATGGTGAAAGTTTTTCTTTTTCGGGCCACCCTGCCTTGGTGGGAATCGGCCGGTGTGATAATAAAAAAAAAAATAAAAAAAATTATTGATATAAAGGTGGCATATAAGGTATATGTTGTCACGTGTGTATCACCGATTATAAGGCGAAAATCTCATCCAGCTCCTCAGAGCTGGGCGTGTGCCCAAAATACAGCAGGCATTACCCCTTTGAACAGCCGCACTGAGCCGCTGGAACAGAAAACTAGCTGCCCTGGGATCCCTAGTTACCCTGATGAGTCTTTTTCCCAGCTCCTTAAGGAATTTAGATGCACTCTTTCCCCATGAGCCAAGGGTCTCTGAGCCTATGGGAACAAACATATAATGTTGGGCAAGTTCTCCATATTTCCTAGACTTTTGGGACTCCCTGAAGCTGGCAGCTGCCCCTCCTTCCTCCCTGGTGTATTGGAGATAGGTATCAGCCACGGTAGATGCACATGTATAGTCACACACCACCTGCTTCCCATCTGTCCAGGCTTGAAGGGTGATACCATCTGGACGCTTCTGGCTGCCATCTGATCTGCATAGTTGGGGTGGCTCCCTTACTGCTGGGCATCTAGCTGTTGTGAGGCTCCTCTTGTTAATGTTATTAACCTCCTCATGTCTTGCAATCTTTCCCTCGGATTTACGGCACACAAGACCATGGTACCCGAATCGGTCCGCTGCTTCACTGCCACAAATACACCTGTGTTCGACGAGAATAGGGGCGGCAAGTCGAAGGGCAACACCGATGCGGATAGTCTGTGGGTCGAGGCGTGTGCCAAGCCTGGAGTTGGGAACAGCCAACAGAAAGTCCCCAGCATGAGGGGCTCTCACTGCCAGGAGGCGGGCTCTATCCTTCCCTGACACATTCTGAAGCATTGTTGAGGCTATATTTTCCACTATTGGACCATCCCAGTGCGATTGTTTGTAGTTGTTGGGGGGAGCAAGTCTGGTTTCAGAGCCCGTTAGATTATCCCAGATTATTGCTCCGTCAATGAATTTTTGGTCCTTGGACTCCAATCTTGTCCCTAAGATGTTCAGTGAGAATCGCTGCTACAAGCTCTCTGGATGCAATACACGAGGACAGAAAAGCAGGTAACGCAATCTGTGATGACTTGCGGACACCAATGCCTCCTAGTCTGACTGGAAGTGTAGCTTGGTTCCACTGCCCGTCTTCTAGAGTAAGGTTAAGTACTTTCGTAAAAATCTGCCTCAGAATACTGTCATATTCGTGCAGTATAGGGTTATCATATGAAGGTGCACATCTTAGGAAATATGTCAACCTGGGCAGACTCAAGCACTTTGTGAGAAGGTACAAGGCATCGTGGGTGTCCAGATTGCCTATTCGTTGTTCCATTCTCCTTAACTCTTCCAATTTCTTCCTGAGAATTGTGTCAATGGCATTGCTTCCCAGAGGTGCTCCTAGCAAGACACAATTTGTGGGTGCAATGACTGCTGCTCCTGGTAATTTTCATCTCACTGCATTTATCACTTGTTGAGTGACTGAGATGATTTCACATTTGGATGGATTCAGGATGAGACCCATTTCCTGTCCCCGTGTCATTACCTGTGTAAGGTCATGTAGGAGGGACTCCTTTGTACCTGCTAGTGTGCCATCATCTAGGAACCAGATGTTTAGCTCGCTGGTCAGTCTGACTGTTATTTCCCTAACTGCTATACAGAAGAGAAATGGTGCAAGAGGATCTCCTTGTTGGACACCCTCCGATGATGTGATTTCATGCTCTCCAAAGAGAAGCATTGATTCCTTGCTATACCCAGCTGAAACAAAAGGGAAGAGACCAGGGAAATGTTCTTGTACTGCTGCTAATACCACGTCTCTTTTCAGGAGATTGAATGCATTCTTGAAATCTAATTTTACCACTGCATTGTCCTCAGGCAGGTTGTTGATATACTCCCTTGTTGCATGAACCGCTGCTTCACTTCCTTGAGAGACCCCAAAGCCAAGCTGGTTTGGTTGAAGCATCATGGCTGCCTGTGCATGAATACTTCGGACAGCAGCTTTGGATTTCGAGGCGGCGTAACGTGTTGCCTACTGCAATTGGCCGAATTCCTCCATCCTTCTTTTTAAGTGCACAAAGTGTTGCACCAAAAAAGAAGGGTCTAATTTCATCAGGAATCAGACCAGCCAAGGAATTGTTGACGAACCTTGTGATCTCTGAAAGCAGTGCCTCTGCAATTTCTCCAATAACTGGATTAACCATATCCTTTAAATGCTGTGGCCTTATTCCAGTGTAACCCCCAGCAGAGCCAGATGGGAACGACATTATTGCTTTGTAAATGTCTGAGTCTTCCACAATCAGTGGTTCCATAGTGAGGACAGAGGTGTTGGAACTGTTGGTGCCACTGGTTTTCCTGGCAGGGTGCTTTCTTCTAAGTGCTTCAGCCGTGTCAGCATCCCTGGGAGCAACTGTATCTTCACTGGTAATAATTCTGAGTGCCCCCACTGTGTTGCCCTCTTCAATTTTCTTGCTCACCTGGACTCTGACTTTTTCACTGTCAGTAGAGTGAGTGGGGGTTCTGCCTCTCCCTTTTTTGTGTTGACGGGGAAGGCGAATGAGGTTATCAACTCTAGGAAAATCTCTTAAGGATTTAATTATCATTGAGGCTAGCCTCTTTCCCCTTCTTTCCGGCACAGCTAAGCAGACATTGCCAAAAAGTAGCAAGTTGTGCCATGCCTTGATGGTTGGTGGAGCATTTAGGATAGTGGAACCATCGTTTACTTTTTTCAGGAGGTCTGTAAGTTTCCCAGCTGCGTGTGGACGGGCTACTTTGGGAATATGTGTGAGTGTCCTGGTACCTGTTGCTTTAATTGCTTCCAAGAGATTGTCTGATGAGATGTAAGCATGACCGACACTTGCCTCTCCTAGTATTGCCAGCCGTGCCATTTCCCTGGCTGCTTGCTTCCTCCTGGTTGGCATCCATCTGCTAGACTAGACAATAGGAGTGGAATATGACATGCTGGGTGGGTATGGTGCGTGGAAGGTAGTGAACTTGACGGTGGTGGCCTGGTGGAGTTTGAGGGGCTGGGAGGGGAAGGGGAAAACTTCCCCTGGGAATATATATATAAATAATATACATATATATATATATATATATATATATATATATATATATATATATATATATATATATACATATATATATATATATATATATATATATATATATATATATATATATATATATATATATATATATATATATATATATATATATATATATATATAGGGGTAAAGGAGGTTTTGTGTGCGAGGGGCTTGGACTTCCAGCAGGCACGCGTGAGCGTGTTGGATAGAAGTGAATGGAGACAAATGGTTTTTAATGCTTGACGTGCTGTTGGAGTGTGAGCAAAGTAACATTTATGAAGGGGTTCAGGGAAACCGGCAGGCCGGACTTGAGTCCTGGAGATGGGAAGTACAGTGCCTGCACTCTGAAGGAGGGGTGTTAATGTTGCAGTTTAAAAACTGTAGTGTAAAGCACCTTTCTGGCAAGACAGTGATTGAGTGAATGATGGTGAAAGTTTTTCTTTTTCGGGCCACCCTGCCTTGATGGGAATCGGCCAGTGTGATTATAAAATTATAAAATAAATATATATATATATATATATATATATATATATATATATATATATATATATATATATATATATATATATATATATATATATATATATGAGATCAATGTACCAGAGAGAGAGAAAGTACAGTCGCAAACAGAGGATCTTAATAATGCAGAACAAGCCACATGGGCATGGATATCTTTAGCTCAATATCTTTTGCACTCTCATTCGTCGTCAGGAGCTATGTAATGTTGTAGGCCTAGCAACGGACAGAAGAGTAAGATTCAAAGGCAAAACAAAAGCGTGTCAGCGTCGATCCATGCCTCTATAGGACCCCTCTGTAGGACCCCTCTGCTGGTTACCCACACCTCTCTTTCCCTCAATCCCACCTTTTGGGGTAACAGGAGGGAAACCTCCGAACTTCAGAGTTTACCCCTTCCCTTAGCTCAACCGACGAGAAATGAGAGAATGTGAGGTGTTGGTGAACAGCAAACGGCCCTACAGTAGGATATGGTAGACATTGATTCGCTCCTACCTCACCTTTGATAGAATTTTTCCCTCTTATCTGTTGCTAGACTTTTAACGCTCCATAGCTCCTGACAACGCAAGAAAGTGCAATAGATTTTGAGCTAAAGATTTCCACTCCCATGTGTCTTGTTCCCCATTGTCAAGATCCCTGTTTGCGGTTGTACTACATTGCATACCATGGTATTATATAAGACAATTCATATTATCGACAAACTTGCAGTCACGTAATTGTCAACAGGTAAACATGTGATTCGGATTAGACAATAAACTATAGGGGTATAGATGGTGCTGATTGCACGATTGACATCAGGCTTGCAAATGATCCTGTTTGTTTCATTGAAAATAGACACAATACCTACAGATGATCCTCATTGGATGATTGACAATAGCCCTATTGATAGTCCTGATCGAATGCTTTACAACAAGCCTATAGATTCTCCTTATTGAAAAACTGGGTGTTGCCAAACATATGGGTCTCTGATTTAATGATTGGCAACAGACCTTTAGGTGATCCTGATTGAGAGACATAAACCGACAGATGGTCATGATTGAACAAGTGACATTAGGCCTATAGGTGGTAGTAAATGAATGAAGAACATACCTACAGGCTCTCAGATGCCCCTATTGGATGTTTGAAATTAGGCCTAAAGAAGTATTGATTGGATAATTGACATTACTCCGGGAAGTGGTTCTAACTGAATGCCTGACAGTATTCTCACACATGGTCCTGATTGGATGATTAGCAGTAGGTCTACAGATGGTTCTGGCTGGTTGAAGAACAATAGGTCTACAAATCCTGACAGAATGGTGGACAATAGGCCTTGTACAGGTGGTCACGAGAAAGGAAAGCAAATCTATATCAGTCATCAATACCCTAATACTATCAATATTAGTTACCAAACCTTGAATAATGTCAGTATTAGTCACAAAATCCTAAATAATTCATTGTATAGTTACCAGACCTTAAGTATTATAAATTTTTGGACGAGATTAACATTAGTCATTAAACTCTGAATAAAGTCAATATTAGTTATCAAACTCTGAAAAAATGTCAATAATAGTTATCAAAACCTGGAAAATATCAATATTAGTTATCAAACTCTGAAAAAATGTCAATAATAGTTATCAAAACCTGGAAAATATCAATATTAGTTATCAAACTCTGAAAAAATGCCAATAATAGTTATCAAAACCTGGAAAATATCAATATTAGTTATCAAACTCCGAAAAAATGTCAATAATAGTTATCAAAACCTGGAAAATATCAATATTAGTTATCAAACTCTGAAAAAATGTCAATAATAGTTATCAAAACCTGGAAAATATCAATATTAGTTATCAAACTCTGAAAAAATGTCAATAATAGTTATCAAAACCTGGAAAATATCAATATTAGTTATCAAACTCTGAAAAAATGCCAATAATAGTTATCAAAACCTGGAAAATATCAATATTAGTTATGAAACTCCGAAAAAATGTCAATAATAGTTATCAAAACCTGGAAAATATCAATATTAGTTATCAAACTCTGAAAAAATGTCAATAATAGTTATCAAAACCTGGAAAATATCAATATTAGTTATCAAACTCTGAAAAAATGTCAATATCAGTTATCATACCGGACATAAAACCGGTTTCACTCATCTTATCAAGTTTATATTATTGACGGAATTCACAAATCATCGCGTTGAATGAATCACGGGTTTAGAACGTCATGAAGTGAAATACACTACCACAATCGTCTATTCTAAGGTTTTATTTCCACCAAGTAACATAACTTCAACAAACAGTGTCTGCTTATTCCTTGTTGCATTCAGTATTTATTTTTTTTCTGTATCTTCTTACCGGAAGTGAAAGCAAGGCGTAGCCTCCCCGCTAAATTTCATTTTTTGTTTAACATTTGCCTTAAGAGGTTTGAATCATGAAGTCAGACTGGTTCCTTCTCCACATCTCTAATTTCCTGCTGAAGTCCCTTAATATAATATTCTTTTTTAGTTTTGTGTATTGCTACAATTTTTTTTAGTGATAATTATTGTTGCTTTTATTATTTGGTGTTGAGTTGTAGTTACAACCACAATAACTAATCAATCTTTATTATATGAGAAATTCTTGCAGTCTTAAATTGACGGTCAGAATTATAATCAGGAGTGTTACTCGACCCTCCCCCCCCCCATCTAATTCTTTTCTCTTCTTTCTTCTTATGCAGTATCCTCAGGGAAAATTTGCATCCATAATCACATTAGTTAACTTGGTTTCCATAATTGCAGTGAGATTTTAAATTTCTTTAACTCTCATTTATTCCCTGGGTTTATATTTTTCATTGTATCTATGTGTGTATGTGTGTTTTTTTTACGGAGACCTTGACATCTTGTAAAGATCATGTATGTGGTATAGAGAGATAATTGCTACAGAAGTTATTCACATGATGTGTGCTTCTGGCAATATGATCAGTATTGTACACACCCCATCTTTCTTTTCTCTACGAAATGTTTGCAGCCTCTGTCCCTCATTACATACTCCAGTTTTTTAATTCTTTTTAACTTTCCCAGTTCATGTAACCTTGCACTTGCTGGGATCGAATTCCAGAAGTCACACGTCTGGCAAACGACTCAGTTTGTTAAGCTCATATTCCAGCCTCTCACTGTCATCACTAATACATATTCAACTCATTTTCAAGAGACCTGAGAGTAATTTACATTTCCGTTGAGCGTCTCCCTGCTACTACTGCTCCAGTACTAGTAAATAGGTACCCAGCTGTTAATCGTCTAGGAATTACTAGCATTTACTAATTTTCAGCCAGTAAATTCAGTGCTGTAAAAAAAATCACAACATATTCCAGGAATAGTAACAGTACCCTCACCGATTTATGAAGAACCTCACTTCTCATACTTGACTATGCAGATAAATAACAAAAAGGCACAATACCGTGACTGGAACAACACACAAGTAACCAGCACATAGGAGAGAGAAGCTTACGACGATGTTTCGGTCCGACTTGGACCATTTACAAAGTTACACTAACAAAAAGAAGAGAACGAGGGAGTATACATAGGCCAGCAGACAGGGACGGGACACGAGAGGTAGTAGAAAAGGAAGAAAAGTAGTGGTAGAGATAGTAGCAATAGTAGTAGTGGAGTCAGTCAAAAGCTAAGAAAGAGGAGCACTGTAAGAACACAGAGACTAAATAATAGTAATGGACCAAAAACCCAACGCAGAAGAAAGAAAACCCTAAGGAGAAAGAAGAAAGAGGAAAGGGAGGAAGGAGAAGGGAGAGAGGGCATCAGGTTAAGTCGAGGGTGTTCTGAAGCTAGGAGCTTTTACAATGTACAGCCAGTTTCTCCAAAGTACTGAAGAGGACAGGAGGAACATGAAATAGAGTAGACACCAGGAAAATCTATAGAGGGAGGAGAGGTATGAACTAGATTGGTGCGAAGAGTGTTAGTGTGGCGAAAAGTAAGTTTGATGTCTAAGGACATCAAACTTAGTAAGAAGGTGGGGAAATAGTTTTGGAATGGTTGATGCTTTTATGTAATAAATGTTTGGAGGAGGGGAAGGTATCTGGGGATTAGCATAGAGTATGCAGAGTTCCTGTATATAATGAAAAGGAGGCAAAAGAGATTATTAAATTTATAGGGGAATATGCTTGTTGAATATACCTGGTGAAGTGTATGATAGTTATTATTGAAACAATTAAGAGTAAGACTGAGTGTAGAATAGAAGATGACTAAGGAGACCTTACGAAGGGTAGGGGGATTGTAGACCAAGTGTTCACAGCGAAGCATATAGGTGAACAGTATTTAGATAACGGTAAAGAGTTTTCCGTTGCAGATATGGATTTGAAAAAAAACATATGATAGGGTGGACAGGAGAACAATATAGATGTTGCTAATGTATGGAATAAGGGGTAGGATATGAAAGCAAGATAGTGAGACTCACGTTAGAGTATGTAGGGCAGAGGGAGATTATTTCCCAGTTAAAGTAAGCTTTAGACAGGGAAGCGTGATGTCACCATCGTTGTTCAGTATATTTGCAGATGGGATTGCAAGGGAAGTGAATACTCGGGTGTTGGCAAGAGGTGTGGGGTTAACAGATAAAGTATCTAACACAAAGTGCGAGTTGTCACAGATGCTTTTTACTGATGAGGCTGGCGGATGAGGTTGGAAAGGTATGTAAAAGAAATAAATTAAAAGTGAACATAGGGACGAGCAAGTGATGAAGATAAAAAAATTTTGGTTATGAAAGAGTGGATATCAGATTGGAGGGAGGGAGTATGGAGGAAGTGAACTTGTCAGGATGGGATTATAAAAGACGAAGTAAATCATTGAACTGATGAAGGAAAAAAGGTGAGTGGAGCAATCTGTGGAGACAAAGAACTTATCAAAGGAAGCAGAGAGGGGAATGTATGAGAGTATAGTGGCACCAACGCTCTTATATGGGTGTGGATCATGGGTGGTGAATAGTGCAACAAGGAGAAGGTAGTGGAGATGTCGTGTCTGAGGCCAATCTGTGGTGTGCATATAATGCATAGAGCCCGTAGCTTGGAGATTAGGAGGTGTGGGGTTTCTGAAAGTATTATTCGGAGGGCAGAGGAGGGGATGTTGAAGTGGTTTGGACGTATAGAGCGAATGGAACAAAATGGAACGACTTAGAGGGCATATAAATCTGTAGTTGAAGGAATGCGGGGTAGGGGTCGGGCTATGAAAGGATGGAGGAAGGGGGTAAAGGAGGTTTTTTTGTGCGAGGGGTTGGACTTCTAGCAAGTGTGTGTGAACTTGTTAGATAGGAGCGAGTGGAGACGAATCGTTTATATGACAAAGTGCTGTTGGAGTGTGAGCAAAGTAACATTTATGAAGAGATTCAGGGAAACTGGTTAGCCGGATTTAAGTCCAGAAGATGGGAAGTACAATGTTTGCACTCTGATGAAGGGGTGTTGATATGTTACAGTTTTTAACTGTAGTTTGGTACGCCTCAGCCAAGGCAGTGATGGAATGAATGAAGATGAAAGTGTTTCTTCTTTTTCGGGTCACCCTGTCTTGGCGGGAGATTTTGGCTTAATTAGCAACGCTCTTCTTGCTTAATAAGGCAAGCGAAAATTTGGATGAGCAATAATTTAGAAAAATCTTTCTGAAGCTAACGGAAAAAAATGTTTTATTTCGTTTGCTTAGTATTAAAATATTGTAAACTTATCTAAAATATATCTAGTTGGATTAGGCTAAATTGAATTGCGCTTCCTATAATAAGGTTAGGCGAATTTTCTAACGTGCTTTGGTACAAATTTATTAATTTTTGCATTAACATAAATGAAAAAACTATCTTCAAACGTTTAAGAGAAAAATTTAGAAAGAACTTAATTTTAAATGAGTTCTTGTTAGGTGACTAATTTTACTTATTCAGCACGAATAAGTAAAATTAGTTAGTTACCAATTTGTCCTAGGCACATGTCGATTAGACACTAGGCCTCTTGTATATGCGTGCTTGTATGTGTGTGTGTGTGTGTGTGTGTACACACCTAGCTGTGATTACAGGGGTTGATTCATAGCTCTTGGCCTGTGTGTGTGTGTGTGTGTGTGTGTGTGTGCGTGTGTGTGTGTGTGTGTGTTTTGTGTGTGTGTGTGTGTGTGTGTGTGTGTGTGTGTGTGTGTGTGTGTGTGTGTACTCACCTAGTTGTACTCACCTAGTTGAGGTTGCGGGGGTCGAGTCCGAGCTCCTGGCCCTCCCATCTTCACTGATCGCTACTAGGTCACTCTCCCTGAGCCGTGAGCTTTATCATACCTCTGCTTAAAGCTATGTATGGATCCTGCCTCCACTACATCGCTTCCCAAACTATTCCACTTACTGACTACTCTGTGGCTGAAGAAATACTTCCTAACATCCCTGTGATTCATCTGTGTCTTCAGCTTCCAACTGTGTCCCCTTGTTACTGTGTCCAATCTCTGGAACATCCTGTCTTTGTCCACCTTGTCAATTCCTCTCAGTATTTTGTATGTCGTTATCATGTCCCCCCTATCTCTCCTGTCCTCCAGTGTCGTCAGGTTGATTTCCCTTAACCTCTCCTCGTAGGACATACCTCTTAGCTCTGGGACTAGTCTTGTTGCAAACCTTTGCACTTTATCTAGTTTCTTTACGTGCTTGGCTAGGTGTGGGTTCCAAACTGGTGCCGCATACTCCAATATGGGCCTAACGTACACAGTGTACAGGGTCCTGAATGATTCCTGTGTGTGTGTGTGTGTGTGTGTGTGTGTGTGTGTGTGTGTGTGTGTGTGTGTGTGTGTGTGTGTGTGTGTGTGTGTGTGTGTGTGTGTGTGTGTGCATGTGGGTATGTGTGTGTATATGCACTCATCTAGTTGTACTCACCTAGTTGTGGTTGCAGGGGTCGATTCATAGCTCCTGGCCCCGCCTCTTCACTGGCCGCTACTGGATCACTCTCCCTGAACCGTGAGCTTTATAATACCTCTGCTTAAAGCTATGTATGGATCCTGCCTCCGCTACATCGCTTTCCAAACTATTCCACTTCCTGACTACTCTGTGACTGAAGAAATTCTTCCTAACATCCCTGTGATTCATCTGTGTCTTCAACTTCCAACTGTGTCCCCTTGTTGCTGTGGAACATTCTGTCTCTGTCCACCTTGTTAATTCCTCTGAGTATTTTATATGTAGTTATCATGTCCCCCCTATCTCTTCTGTCCTCCAATGTCGTCAGGTTGATTTCCCTTAACCTCTCCTCATAGGGCATACCCCTTAGCTCTGCGACTAGTCTTGTTGCAAACCTTTACACTTTCTCTAGTTTAAGTAATTGGCTAGTTGTGGGTTCCAAACTGGTGCCTCATACTCCAATATGGGCCTAACGTAGACGGTGTACAGGGTCCTGAACGATTCCTTATTAAGATGGCGGAATGCTGTTCTGAGGTTTGCTAGGCGCCCATATGCTGCAGCAGTTATTTGGTTGATGTGCGCTTCAGGAGATGTGCCTGGTGTTATACTCACCCCAAGATCTTTTTCGTTGAGTGAGGTTTGTAGCCTCTGGCCCCCTAGACTGTACTCCGTCTGCGGTCTTCTTTGCCCATCCCCAATCTTCATGACTTTGCACGTGGTGGAGTTGAACTCCAGGAGCCAATTGCTGGACCAGGTCTGCAGCCTGTCCAGATCGCTTTGTAGTTGTGTGTGTGTGTGTGCGTGTGTGTGTGTGTATGTGTGTGTGTGTGTGTGTGTGTGTGTGTGTGTGTGTGTGTGTGTGTGTGTGTGTGTGTGTGTGTGTGTGTGTGTGTGTGTAAAAGAGTTTGCTTTACTACTTAACTGGTGGAGCTAAGATTGCATGCAGCATTAATGACCCTCCAACAGTCAATAAGATTTAAGCCAAGTACACCAATACACCATCCCATTGCTTTTCTTCTTATCCACGTCTGCTCTCGAATTTGGAGTAGTTTGAGGTGCGGTAAAGTGTTGAAAACCTTGAAGTGCTAAACCATGCAGTGCGGCCTTCCCTCTCCTTCCTGACTTCTTGACAGAAGTTTACTATTTCCAGCAGTGATTTTCGTGGTAGATCATAAAGGTCTTGTATATCTAGTTTTCCCATGTACAATAAATACCCTCGTGTAATTCCTGTTTTTTCATGCATTTCATCATCTTTCCGTGTCCTCCCATGTCCTTCCGAGTCTTCGCTTGTCTTCCCACGTTCTCTAATATCCTTTCATGTCTATTCATATCTTCACCTGTTGTTTGCCTTCCCACAGCCTCCAGCATCCTATGTTTTTCCGTGTCCTTTCAAATGTTTGGGTGTCTTTCCGCGTCCACCCATGTCCTCTGATATACTCGTTTGTTCTTATTTGTACTAATCCTCTTTCTACCTTCTTGACCTCGCGGTTAATCTGCAGCTGGATGATAAATTCACCCATTTATTTTTATTATGTCTCTTCTTTTTCCTCTTACGCATCTGAGTGACAATTCTCGTTTTCTTCACGACCATATCATGCATCACAGACCCTTGTGGGTGAGAAAGAGAGACATACATGGGGAGAGAAAGGGGTAAAAGGAGAATCAGAACAGGGAGTGTGAGACAGAGGGACAGAATGCAAAGCTTAGTGATGGAAAGATATTACGATAAGTGTTGTTAGCTTGGAAAATGCTTGTAGAAATGATTAACCTTGCTATTGTTAAGCCTGAACGCATATACAGGGGCGTGTCTCTCAGAGTATATACACAGTGAGTATATTAAGCCTGAAAATAATTTTAAGGATTAAAATATTCTTGAGTGGTGGTGAACAGGTTATACGCAGCCATAATGACCATCGTGCAGTCGAAAGATATTAACCCCATTAACCAACCAATAGAGAGAGAGAGAGAGAGAGAGAGAGAGAGAGAGAGAGAGAGAGAGAGAGAGAGAGAGAGAGAGAGAGAGAGAGAGAGAGAGAGAGAGAGAGAGAGAGAGAGAGAGAGAGAGAGAGAGAGAGAGAGAGAAAGAAGAAGAAGAGAGAGAGAGAGAGAGAGAGAGAGAGATAGATAGATAGAGAGAGAGAGAGAGAGAGAGAGAGAGAAACTTCTTTTTACTTGATAATTATCGCCTTGACTGCCGGTATAGTGCTCTAGCAGGCAATACCTGGTATGTAACTCCAATGTCTAATCAATTCTAGTTGCAAATATTCATCTATTATCACAGTATATGGGTATATATGGCCTGGCCTGAAAACAACATTATATTTTCTCATATGACGAAGTTTGAAAATTCGACCAGTTGAAAATTTATAATTAATATGTAAGTAGAATGCTAAAGTGCTTTACATTCAATAAATCTGGAGCATAAAGATAATGAACGACAAAAATAACTGTACAATCTGGGAAATATATTCAGAATTAATTCCCACAATTAACTGACAAACATTTAGTTGTTATCTCGCAGTTATCGCACAAAATATTTTGTTAATACCTCGTAATTATATTGCAAATGTCTCACATTCATCTCCAAAATATACATTAAATTATTCACAAAAGCATCACATAATACCTAAACTATCAGAAGGTATTTGATGAGGCACAACAAAGGAGGTTACCTAGCAAACTAAAAGCTTACGGAACAGTAACAGGGAACCCAGCAGTTTAAAATGACGAAGTGTCTGAGCGATGAATCGTGACGTGTGAGGCGCCCCAAGGGTCGAGCCTTGACCCAGTCTTATTTTCATATACATAAATGGTCTATTATTGGTGTTTACAACCAAAGTTACAAAGCTTGTAAATGAAACGAATATGCAGAGACTACAGCAGCTGTGATCATTCAAATATCCAGTGAAACCTGAACAGCCTCTCACAATGGTCAAAAGAAGGAGCCTTCGTGGGGACCTAATACAGATCTCAATATATTAAAACAGATATACTTAAGCACAAGGATCTTTCTGAAGTACAATATTATACACATGCAAGAAACATTGGTACGATATTCAACTTGTATCTAAGTAAGCGCTACTTCTCAAAGAGAGCTGTGGAGCACTGCAATAATCTAACCAAGAAAGTTGTGGGCTCCATATGTGTTCAGTCTGTAAAACAACGGCTTGAAGTATTTTCGACAAACATAAACAAAGCCCCTCCAGTGAGGTGGACACTGGTGTACAGAGATCTGCTGCGATTCTGCTCACAATATTCAGTTGTTTACGTTTACCTGCGGCACAGTATATACAAGAACAACCAGTGGTGTTCTTTTTGAAGGAAAACCACTGGTTCGCTAAGCTTTGTAAGTGGAAATGGAGTAGCACAAGTATTTACGGTAGTAGTAGTAGTGGTAGTAGTAGTAGTTGTTGTAATAGTAATAGCAGTTCTGTGAAGGAGCGTTATGTTCCATTCCTTCCTATCTCTCCCATAAATTCATGCCCATTTCCCAATATAGTATTGTATATTTTCTCCTGGTTTCATGCCGGCAGTGTCCAGGCGAAGACGAGGGTGGGAAGAGAAATTTTTAATTCAATATCCTTACCTCATCCATTTAGATAATAGCTGATGGTCCTTAATCAAGATAGCAATAGATTATTCTTTTCAGCAGAGAGCATCGGTGTGGATTCTCAGATATTTTACTATCTGTTTTTCCGATGTGCTCCCGTAGCCTCAGCATCATCTCACAAATATTCAGCAGTTATCTCACATTCATAATGAAATTATCAATTATATCTCAATTTTGCAATTATCTCGCACGTATCTCGTAAAATAACAACTATCTCTCAATCATTTGGTAATAATGCATCAATTATATCGTTGTCTCTCAGTTATAACGTCATTTTCTCTCAATTATCTAGTAATTTTCTCCTCATATCACTATCACCTAGAGCAACATAACAGACATTTTCCTGCAGTAGTCAATTTATCTCTGCTGTATCTCGGGCATTTGTGGTATCTGTTTTTCTAAGCTTTTAACAATTTCCGAGCAATAATTTTCCGGAAGTGCCTCATCGTGGCTGCCTCGCTTCGTAACTATGATTTATTTTATAGTTATGGGAAACCTCCAATTCTCTGGAACAAGATAGAGAGATAGAGTTTATAATGTATCGTGTTGTCAGCCAGCATCCAAGGCCTTGAGGCTGGGAGAGTGTTCTTCATCCGTAGCACAAAACTAATTTCCTCTTCCTTGAATCAAACCTTATTACCCCGTCCTCCTCAGTATATAAGCGCTGTAAGGGCTTCCAAATTAATATTAATTTCCCTTAATAAGGTTTTAAAAATCTTTACATATGCATCTATACTTGTTGCTTTCATTGCGGTGTCGTTTAAGTTTATTTAACAAAAGATGCGCTCAACGCAATGACGTTTAAGTATATTATTCACACGGTGCGTTCAACGCCAAGCGCTTAAAACTCTAAATGTCGTTTAATGCATCACAAGCGTTAAACGACATTTAAGAGTTAAACAATCTGCATTTCGAAAAGGGCTTCTATACATATCTTTACATTTTTTTCACACCATCCTGGAAAAGAACGCCTCTGTGACGCTGCAGATAAAATTTTTGAACGAAGAAGAAACACTGCTACAGAGCGAAGCTTTTCATCGTAACAAAGTTTTACTTTACACAGAACGAAACGTTGTCACAACGAAAACATAAGCTTACTCTCTACTTAAGTTTTATCTCTATTACTGTTGGCAGGACGCATGTGCATCCGAGTCCTCAAGTGAGAATTTAAACTGCCGACTTGCATTCCTCTCTCTCCCCAACGGTATGTGTGGGATGAACAAATCTACAAAATTTACCCTGAACGTGTGAATACCAAGGGTGCCCAAAAAACACATAAATTAAAAGCGAAAATAAATGCTCTCTAAGGCAAATTCAAATCATGTAAAGTAAACATTCACAAAGGAAGAACAACTCTCGCAATTTGCATGCAAATGAGGAGAGATTTATACGACACCCCTGGACGGGCCGATTCTTACTACAGAAGACTTAAGGGATTCGCTTAAAGAGCCGAACGAAAACTGGTGCCAGGCCTCGTCTCACTATCGAAGGTCTAAATGCTAGATACAGTTAGGAATCGCGAATGTTCCGCAGTTAAAGAAAGGAGGTTCAAGCTCTCCACCACTCAGTGAGTTGAATAAACTACATGGGTTTAATGCTTCACGTACTAGTGAACAGCCAAGTATAAATCACACACACACACACACACACACACACACACACACACACACACACACACACACACACACACACACACACATATATATATATATATATATATATATATATATATACATACACACACACACGTTTCCGTACATTTACTAACTTGACTCATTCATCATGTACACCGTTTCACATGTAAGCATTTTTGTTACATAATTATTAGAACTTTAGAAAATACAACTCACACTTTCGAAAGACCTCAGGCTGTATTATCCCAACATATACATGGAAATACTTCCGTCGTGTCATACGAATGTGGGACACATTAATGTTCAACGTTTTGCACTCTGGTAGGATTGCTAGTCTCTTTTTTGCAATGTAAATCTCAAACATTCCTAATTACATTTTGCATAGATTTGAGAAGGACTTGCCTACCATGGGCCAGTTAGCTTGCCGCAGTGCTCCTCAATTCTTATGCTCTTAAAAGCTAACATTTACTTTCTATGTGTTCATTAAAAATGCGTAATACTTTTTCATACTAAGAGACCTGGTCTGAGACCAAAGCGAAAGGGTAATGATCTTCGGAACCATTAACTGATAAAACGAAAGTCACACTATCGTAGCTGGAACAATTTACAACAGACCCAAACATTGCATATATGCCTAAAGACGACGTTGCGATCACTCATTAATAGACGCAGGTTCGATCAATCGTTAACTGATAATCGGCCAGGAAGAACAAATGTAAATTAAAAGGCACTCATTCTGTTACCACTATATGAGACATGAACTAAAGTTCTGATTCCAAATTGTTCCAATTAAAAGCTTTTATATAGAGAGCAGTATACTGATGGGGTTTCGTGGGTAAGTACCAGCTCGATTGTCCATCTCTCCCGTCCGTGAAATGAGAATTTTATTAAGTGTGAGCAATAAATTGTGGAGTGAAGGGGGTAATTGCTGAAGAGACTTGGGACGTGAAGTCGAACAGCTCACAACTCCACGTCTCGTTTGACTGTATTTAATGCGTTTTTGAAAATGAAGTTAAATTCTGTTTTATGGTGTTGGAGGGACCTCGAACCCAAACTGATATGGTCAAAACATCGAAGAAGCGTGTAAATTTTGAGGAAAAAGACTCGGTCTGTCACTCTCGTTTACTGCACCAGTGATATTTTCCTCCCCCAATTATATACTATATGTTTCGTGCAGTAAAACTGTTTAATAAAAGTTTAGCAATAGTTTTTGGCAATGTTTTTTTGCTAATCTAATCAACATATTTTTTCAAAGTTTGGGTTTATCCGAGCTATCGCAAATGAATATAACTGAATATAATATTTTCAATCAGTATTTAATCTTATTACCTTGATAATTTCACCTGCATTAATTACCTGTATTTTAGTACCTCGTATCAAAAGAAATATTACTAACCTTACTTCTAAAATAATAATATTTTCTCTATTTTTGCCTAAATCAAGAATATATGAGAGGAATTTTATTTAATCGAATTCACAAGCAAATCTTATCAACAAGGTACAGCAAGCAACGTCTCCCTTAACGACCTTGTTTAATCTGTCAAGGAAGCAGCAGGTAGGACCTCCTTGTGTATATCGTCTAAACACCTTTTGTTTATGCTCTCGCGAAGTGAATGAACAAATATTTACGCAGGCGTTTTTTTACAAGTGCTTAAGAGACTTTTGAAATTTCCCGAGGCAAGGGGATTTCTCGCCGTGTTCCAGTAGTTTTATTCGGCCGATTTGGGTGGTTCTTATGTAGACCTGATATAGTGCTTCTGCCGCACTAAAAGCGGGTTTAGTTATGGGCTTAATTCAGTGTTGTAGTTCACCTGTTGAAAAGCCTAAGTTCCAGCTTACAATACAGCCAGTAACTTTTCGAAACATTCTAGCGCTTAAACTTTCAAAATATTCTTACACATGAAGTTATGCCTGCACGCGCTGCTGGACATCAATGGGAACAACAGGACCGTAGCAGTGTTCAACATGTGGTTTATTGCCACCGAACTCTTTCAATAAATTTGAGAGGGAATGACTTGCTCCAACAGTTTAAGACATACCACTTGACCTGTCTACGAAATCAATTCATCGATTGAAGTTATTTCCCCAGTTACGATAATTATTGTCCGTACGGTGCTAGCAAAATTTAACAATGAAACGGAAATAATGTGAAAGGAGGTAAGACCAGGAGAAAAAGCAATAGTGTAAATTTTCAGTCTGTATGCGAAAAATATACCACAACACTAGTCATACAGATAAGTAGTAAAAACAGTAGAAAAATATGTTCAAGGAAATAGTCATATAGAGACTAGCAAATGCATATGTAAGCAGAGAGACAAGATAAACATGGGGGATAGGTAATCAAGAGGATATATACAAAGAATACACGTAATCAGATGAGCTCATAACCAGTCAATTGTTCTCTCAAATAAGGTAGTGAGTCAGACAACCCAAAAAAATCAGATAAAAATTAAAGCAGGTCATAGGAGGAAACAGGTAAGCAGAAAAATACCCAGAAATGTAAACAGGCATTTAAATAATATAGGAAAATGAACTAGCACACAGGACAGTAGGCAGACAGTAAATAAATTACACGAAAAGAGGTAAAGGGAAAAACTGGCACGCAGGTAAATAATTAATAGATAAAAACATTAAACAGGAAGAAAACAAACATGTCAACAACAAGGTTATCAGACAGGAAAATAAAATAGTAGCATATTGAACAGGCAGGTTGATAGGTAGAAAGTGAAACAGGAAGGTTAGCAAAGAAGCTAGCAAGCAAACAGGCAGATTACTAAACAAGCTAACAGATGTAAAAAAAATAATATTCCAACAAACAAACAGGTATGTGAGGTATAAAACAAGCAAACAACCAAGAGGAAGTCTGTATAAAGCCTTTTTTCGAGCAACGTCCAACACAATTTATATAAACGTCATGACCTTGATGAAAACATTTTGATCCCCGGCGCTGTGATCAATCGTCTGGGCCATTTATGATTCTCACATCATTACTCTTCCAGTTATAAATGTTCCGAGACTCACAGCAACACACGAGTGGAAAGAGAGAGAGAGAGAGAGAGAGAGAGAGAGAGAGAGAGACGGGATGGTAATAAAGAGTCGTATTACGGGAGGATTAAAGCGGTTGGTAGAACATTGGTCTGTCATGTGACTTGCCATCATTTTGAATCTCCAAAAAAACCTTTGCATTGTTAAAAGTGTTTAGGCGTTTCCTTAGTTAGTTATATATATATATATATATATATATATATATATATATATATATATATATATATATATATATATATATATATATATATATATATATATATATATATATATATATATATATATATATATATATATATATATATATATATATATATATATATATATCACAGTTTTTTCAGAATATGCAAAACAACCACTCTGAAAGAATAGAGAAATTCCAAGCGCTTTCGTGACTACTCACATTATAATGTGAGTAGTCACGAGTGGTTGTTTTGCATATATATATATATATATATATATATATATATATATATATATATATATATATATATATATATATATATATATATATATATATACATATATATATATATATATATATATATATATATATATATATATATATATATATATAGGGAGGTACCACCTCTAGAACTGTTATAGGGACCCTCATCCCCAGAGAGAAGAATAAACTTGCTTCAGGGAAAACTCAAGGTTCTCCCTGAAGCTGTTTGAGAATTTTCTCCTACCACCCCCTATATTTTATGTATGTATGTGTATATATATGTGTGTATATATATATATATATATATATATATATATATATATATATATATATATATATATATATATATGTATATATATATGTGTGTGTGTGTGTGTGTGTGTGTGCGTGTGTCGTGCCGAATATGTAAAACTGGTCAATTAGCAAGAACTCATTTAAAATTAAGTCCTTTCTAAAATTTTCTCTTATACGTTTAAAGATATATTTTTTTCATTAATATTAATGTAAAAAAATTAATTTTGCACCAAAAGAATCTTAGAAAACTTACCTAACCTTATTATAACAAGAACAATTTATTTTAGCCTAACCCAACTAAATATATTTTAGATATGTTTACAGTAATTTAATACTAAACAAACACAATAAAATATATTTTTTTCGTTAGGTTCAGAATGATTTTGGCGAAGTTATTCCATACACAAATTTTCACTTGTCCTATATGGCAAGATGAGCGTTGCTATTTAAGCCAAGATCGCAAGTTCTGCCTATTCGGCACGACATATATATATATATATATATATATATATATATATATATATATATATATATATATATATATATATATATATATATATATATATATATATATATATATATATATGCAAAACAACCACTCTGAAAGAATAGAGAAATTCCAAGCGCTTTCGTATACTCATGTAGTAGTCACGAAAGCGCTTGGAATTTCTCTATTCTTTCAGAGTGGTTGTTTTGCATATTTTGAAATCACCTGTTTACTGTGATCTTATTGCATATATATATATATATATATATATATATATATATATATATATATATATATATATATATATATATATATATATATATATATATATATATATGTATATATATATATATATATATATATATATATATATATATATATATATATATATATATATATATGTATATATATATATATATAGATATATATATATATATATATATAAGTATATATATATATATATATATATATATATATATACATATATATATATATATATATATATATATATATATATATATACATATATATATTGTGTGTGTGTGTGTGTGTGTATGCTCGTGAATTAACTTAGAATATCAATCACAAACTGTATCATTTTGCACTGAAACTAATTTAGACCAATCATAACCAATATTGTGAAAATTAATTAATATAATGTAAAACAATCCTCCCTAATCTAACTTTAATTACCCTTTATTTACCTAGCATTGATTAATAGGAAAACGTCCCTTGCCTATAATGCCAAGTCGGCAAGTTTTGGCTTCAACATATGATTAATTAATAACAGTAGTAGGGGCATATTAGGGTGGTTCATAACCTAGTGACAGCCCCATCGGCGGACACCCTCAGAACGCGGGTTCGGTTAGAATTGATTAGGAGGCGGCATCCAGGCGAGGGTCAGGCAGAATGGGTAGTTATTGCTCACTTAATTCCTCTAGGGTGGGGAGCAAGATGTTTTCTCCTCAAAAGGGATATTTTAACGGATTTACTTTACAGGGCGATACTCTCCCCAGTAAGATGTTTCTTCTCTCTCCTCTCCTAATTCACTTTTTTATTCTTTGTTTTCTTTTCGTATCTTCGTCTATGTTTCCAGAACCAAATCTCTTAAGAGTTTCAAGTGTTGAGTCTGCACATCATTATATGTCGTCTCGACCAATGATGAAAAATATGACAATGTCATTTTTTAATATCTCCAGATCTTAAAGCGGAAAAAAAAAATATTCCCTATTTCTTTTCCGATGGTTCACCTTCGGTTCAATCTGTCTGCTCAGCGTGTCTCATTTCGGACACAAGTTACATTTCTACTTCTCGTGTTTCATACCGTTTTGAACAGTCGTTCTATCTATGCTCCCATTTCCTGATGGTGTCTTCCAGAGCTCCCTGTTTATGTCACGCAGTCTCCTTCCCCCTCTTCCTCTTCCTGGGTTTTCCTAATCCATCCTTCATTAACCTTAGCACATGTTTTCATTCTCTGATCTCTGTTAATAATGCTCCTTCCCTTATTCCTGCTTTATACCTTATTTTAATAGCGCTTTGAATATATTCTCCCTTCCTCAGGTATTAAGTCTTTGAATTTGCCATTCTGTTTGTTCTTCATCTTTATGTTTCTTCTCTCTTCCATTTCTAAATTCAAGGCTTCGTTCGTTGTCATTTTTTTCATTTTCAACTCACTTTTCTTTACAACCGAGCCATTCACTGACAGAGTTCCTTCTTTGTCTATCAATTCAATTACAGGTTACAGTACCTTCCCTGACAAGTTATTCTTTTGACCTATCTAGTGCAGCCTGCGTGTATTTCTACCTTCCATCATCCTGCCGACCTGTTTTGCTATTGAGTCAATAGTTTATTTACTTAGGGTATACTCTTGCGAGGTAATCTTTCTCTACGCTATCAGTAAATTGTGTTTTTTTTTTGTTTATCGACGGTGTAAGGTATGTTATAAAGTTAGGTTACCCCTCAGTGTCAGGTCACACTTAATGACAGGTCATCTCACCCTCAGGTCACCCCCAATATCAGGAAGCAGGAAAATATTAAGTTACCTGTCCAATATGGTCTCAGTGCTTTTAGAGGGAATGTGCTGTTATATCTGGAGTATACCTGGAGAGAGTTTCAGGGATCAACGTCCCAGCGGCCTGGTCTGTGATCAGGCCTCCCACTGGATCAGGACCTGATAAACCAGGCTGCTGCTGCTGGCGGCTCGCAAACCGACGTACGGCTGATCAGGTACTGTGACTTTAGGTGCCTGTCCAGCGCTTTTATGAAGACAGCCAAGAGTATATTGGTAATCCTCTTTATGTATGCTGGGAGGCAGTTGAACTAGTTTATGTATTAAGAGAATGGATTCTCCCCTCCGCAATTCAAAATTACTAGAGTCAAATCTTACCTAGGAAATTGTTCTGTTATTCTAAGCGCTAGGTTCGTATGGATCATTCAGAGAAGGAACTGGAGAAGACTCGGCCCTCAGTCTGCAAATCATGGCCCGGTCGCTGATGCGTCAGAATCTTGGTTATCGTTAGCTTATCTTTCAAAAAATTCACTTTCAGGAAATATAATAAAACATAGTTGAATATAGCTTTTAAGGATTTTTTTTTTACCTTAGTAATGATTGTCTCAGGGACCTGTGTAGCTAGAAAAATCCATTGTTTTAGTGATTTGTAACCGCAAATCTTGTCTCAGAAAGCTGACTGGATCCCCTGTCTCAGGAATCTGTGAGTAGAATGCATAGCCTCAGAGAATGGCGAGTGACGGGCTTGGCTAGTCAGAGATCAGTTAGACTCAAGAAATCGTAATGACACGATTGCAAACAAACCATACCCCCGGCCGGGATTGAACCCGCGGACATAGACGGGCTGGAGTTTTGAGACTCTATGACCACGGGTTCAATCCCTGCCGGGGGTATGGTTTAGATCAGTTAGAGCCTGGGTAGTGTCCTATGTCTCAGAAATCTGTAACCGGATACTCTTGTCTCGGAGAACTGTGATCCTACTCCCTTGCTTTAGGGACCCATGATTGGAATCTCAGGCCAGAGGGATCTATAACTGGAACCCCTGCTGTCGAAGACTGGGAAAAAAGAAAACAAGTGATACATCAAACTATGCTAGTGTTGTGTTATGCAATCTGTCAGATGTCAGGAGCGTATATTTTAACCCAGGAAACTGTTGCCAATCGTTAGAAAGTATTATACTTTCTTTGCTTCAAAGTTACTGAGAACCTCGGGAATTCTTGTCACGTCGTTGCGAAGTTCTGACGTTTCTCTTAGTAGTATTTCCACCCAACGACGCAAAATAATGTGTTTCAGACTGCAACATCTTGTAAACAATATCCTTTAGCCTCTATGAGATATTATATATATATGTATATATATATATATATATATATATATATATATATATATATATATATATATATATATATATATATATATATATATATATATATATATATATATATATATATATATATATATATATATATATATATATATATATATATATATATATATAAATATATATATATATATATAAATATATATATATATATATATATATATATATATATATATATATATATATATATATATATATATATATATATATATATATATATATATATATATATATATATATATATATGCAATAAGATCACAGTAAACAGGTGATTTCAGAATATGCAAAACAACCACTGTGAAAGAATAGAGAAATTCCAAGCGATTTCATGACTACTCACATAATGTGAGTAGTCACGAAAGCGCTTGGAATTTCTCTATTCTTCCACAGTGGTTGTTTTACATATATATATATATATATATATATATATATATATATATATATATATATATATATATATATATATATATATATATATATATATATATATATATATATATATATGTACATATATATATATATATATATATATATATATATATATATATATATATATATATATATATATATATATATATATATATATATATATATATATATATATATATATATATAGGATGGGGTCCACCTCTGGTGTAAATTGTGGGACCCATAGCCTCGGAGAAGTGGATAAAAAGGCTTCAAGGAGGAATATTTGGATTTCTTCCTGAAGCCGTTTGAATATTCCACTTCCCCTACCACCCCATCTTTTAAACTATTTTTTTTTTTAGCAATAGGAATATTTTATTACATAATATGGCACAGAAGATTTAAGAGATACATTGTTAATATAAAGGTGGCATATACGGTACATATTGTTATGTGTGTATCACCGATTATAAGGCGAAAATCTCATATCTCATCCAGCTCCTCAGAGCTGGGGCGTGTGCCCAAAATGCAGCAGGCATTACCCCTTTGAACATATATATATATATATATATATATATATATATATATATATATATATATATATATATATATATATATATATATATATATATATTTATATATATATATATATATAAATATATATATATATATATATATATATATATATATATATATATATATATATATATATATATTTATATATATATATATATATTTATATATTTATATATATATATATATATATATATATAAATATATAAATATATATATATATATATATATATATACATTCTTTCTTTCAGCACGCCGGCCGTATCCCACCGAGGCGGGGTGGCCCAAAAGGAAAAACGAAAATTTTTCCAGTGTGGGTAGATTGGTAAAGCACTGCGTACCTTGTTCCAAGGTTCAGAGGTTCGAGTCTCCTTCAGCCAGAGATCAGTGTTTGTGTATATTTCGCCTGCTCTTGCGAATTCCTTGCATTGTTAATATCTCTAGTAAGGCTGATGCATGCAGGGGATGAGATGAAAAGCTGTAAGACTTCTCCCTGAAAGCTGGCTGCCTTGGATCAAAGTCTAGCTTTTATTATCACACTGGCCGATTTCTACCAAGGCAGGGTGGCCCAAAAAAGAAAAACTTTCACCATCATTCACTCCATCACTGTCTTGCCAGCAGGGTGCTTTACACTACAGTTTTTAAACTGCAACATTAACACCCCTCCTTCAGAGTGCAGGCACTGTACTTCCCATCTCCAGGACCCAAGTCCGGCCTGCCGGTTTCCCTGAACCCCTTCATAAATGTTACTTTGCTCACACTCCAACAGCACGTCAAGTATTAAAAACCATTTGTCTCCATTCACTCCTATCAAACACGCTCACGCATGCCTGCTGGAAGTCCAAGCCCCTCGCACACAAAACCTCCTTTACCCCGTCTCTCCAACCTTTCCTAGGCCGACCCCTACCCCGCCTTCCTTCCACTACAGACTGATACACTCTTGAAGTCATTCTGTTTCGCTCCATTCTCTCTACATGTCCGAACCACCTCAACAACCCTTCCTCAGCCCTCTGGACAACAGTTTTGGTAATCCCGCACCTCCTCCTAACTTCCAAACTACGAATTCTCTGCATTATATTCACACCACACATTGCTCTCAGACATGACATCTCCACTGCCTCCAGCCTTCTCCTCGCTGCAACATTCATCACCCATGCTTCACACCCATATAAGAGCGTTGGTAAAACTATACTCTCATACATTCCCCTCTTTGCCTCCAAGGACAAAGTTCTTTGTCTCCACAGACTCCTAAGTGCACCACTCACTCTTTTCCCCTCATCAATTCTATGATTCACCTCATCTTTCATAGACCCATCCGCTGACACGTCCACTCCCAAATATCTGAATACATTCACCTCCTCCAAACTCTCTCCCTCCAATCTGATATTCAATCTTTCATCACCTAATCTTTTTGTTATCCTCATAACCTTACTCTTTCCTGTATTCACCTTTAATTTTCTTCTTTTGCACACCCTACCAAATTCATCCACCAATCTCTGCAACTTCTCTTCAGAATCTCCCAAGAGCACAGTGTCATCAGCAAAGAGCAGCTGTGACAACTCCCACTTTGTGTGTGATTCTTTATCTTTTAACTCCACGCCTCTTGCCAAGACCCTCGCATTTACTTCTCTTACAACCCCATCTATAAATATATTAAACAACCACGGTGACATCACACATCCTTGTCTAAGGCCTACTTTTACTGGGAAATAATTTCCCTCTTTCCCATACTATAACTTGAGCCTCACTATCCTCGTAAAAACTCTTCACTGCTTTCAGTAACCTACCTCCTACTCCATACACTTGCAACATCTGCCACATTGCCCCCCTATCCACCCTGTCATACGCCTTTTCCAAATCCATAAATGCCATAAAGACCTCTTTAGCCTTATCTAAATACTGTTCACTTATATGTTTCACTGTAAACACCTGGTCCACACACCCCCTACCTTTCCTAAAGCCTCCTTGTTCATCTGCTATCCTATTCTCCGTCTTACTCTTAATTCTTTCAATAATAACTCTACCATACACTTTACCAGGTATACTCAGCAGACTTATCCCCCTATAATTTTTGCACTCTCTTTTATCCCCTTTGCCTTTATACAAAGGAACTATGCATGCTCTCTGCCAATCCCTAGGTACCTTACCCTCTTCCATACATTTATTAAATAATTGCACCAACAACTCCAAAACTATATCCCCACCTGCTTTTAACATTTCTATCTTTATCCCATCAATCCCGGCTGCCTTACCCCCTTTCATTTTACCTACTGCCTCACGAACTTCCCCCACACTCACAACTGGCTCTTCCTCACTCCTACAAGATGTTATTCCTCCTTGTCCTATACACGAAATCACAGCTTCCCTATCTTCATCAACATTTAAAAATTCCTCAAAATATTCCATCCATCTTCCCAATACCTCTAACTCTCCATTTAATAACTCTCCTCTCCTATTTTTAACTGACAAATCCATTTGTTCTCTAGGCTTTCTTAACTTGTTAATCTCACTCCAAAACTTTTTCTTATTTTCAACAAAATTTGTTGATAACATCTCACCCACTCTCTCATTTGCTCTCTTTTTACATTGCTTCACCACTCTCTTAACCTCTCTCTTTTTCTCCATATACTCTTCCCTCCTTGCATCACTTCTACTTTGTAAAAACTTCTCATATGCTAACTTTTTCTCCCTTACTACTCTCTTTACATCATCATTCCACCAATCGCTCCTCTTCCCTCCCGCACCCACTTTCCTGTAACCACAAACTTCTGCTGAACACTCTAACACTACATTTTTAAACCTACCCCATACCTCTTCGACCCCATTGCCTATGCTCTCATTAGCCCATCTATCCTCCAATAGCTGTTTATATCTTACCCTAACTGCCTCCTCTTTTAGTTTATAAACCTTCACCTCTCTCTTCCCTGATGCTTCTATTCTCCTTGTATCCCATCTACCTTTTACTCTCAGTGTAGCTACAACTAGAAAGTGATCTGATATATCTGTGGCCCCTCTATAAACATGTACATCCTGAAGTCTACTCAACAGTCTTTTATCTACCAATACATAATCCAACAAACTACTGTCATTTCGCCCTACATCATATCGTGTATACTTATTTATCCTCTTTTTCTTAAAATATGTATTACCTATAACTAAACCCCTTTCTATACAAAGTTCAATCAAATGGCTCCCATTATCATTTACACCTGGCACCCCAAACTTACCTACCACACCCTCTCTAAAAGTTTCTCCTACTTTAGCATTCAGGTCCCCTACCACAATTACTCTCTCACTTGGTTCAAAGGCTCCTATACATTCACTTAACATCTCCCAAAATCTCTCTCTCTCCTCTACATTCCTCTCTTCTCCAGGTGCATACACGCTTATTATGACCCACTTTTCGCATCCAACCTTTACTTTAATTCACATAATTCTTGAATTTACACATTCATATTCTCTTTTCTCCTTCCATAACTGATCATTTAACATTACTGCTACCCCTTCCTTTGCTCTAACTCTCTCAGATACTCCAGATTTAATCCCATTTATTTCCCCCCACCGAAACTCCCCTACCCTTTTCAGCTTTGTTTCGCTTAGGGCCAGGACATCCAACTTCTTTTCATTCATAACATCAGCAATCATCTGTTTCTTGTCATCCGCACTACATCCACGCACATTTAAGCATCCCAGTTTTATAAAGTTTTTCTTCTTCTCTTTTTTAGTAAATGTCTACAGGAGAAGGGGTTACTAGCCCATTGCTCCCAATATATATATATATATATATATATATATATATATATATATATATATAAATATGTATATATATATATATATATATATATATATATATATATATATATATATATATATATATATATAAATATGTATATATATATATATATATATATATATATATATATATATATACATATATATATATACATATATATATATATACATATATATATATATATATATATATATATATATATATATATATATATATATGTAGGTAGTAGGTTGGTAGACAGCAACCGCCCAGGGAGGTACTACCGTCCTGCCAAGTGAGTGTAAAACGAAAGCCTGTAATTGTTTTACATGATGGTAGGATTGCTGGTGTCCTTTTTTCTGTCTCATGAACATGCAAGATTTCAGGTACGTCTTGCTACTTCTACTTACACTTAGGTCACACTACACATACATGTATAAGCACATATATACACACCCCTCTGGGTTTTCTTCTATTTTCTTTCTAGTTCTTATTCTTGTTTATTTCCTCTTATCTCCATGGGGAAGTGGAACAGAATTCTTCCTCCGTAAGCCATGCGTGTTGTAAGAGGCGACTAAAATGCCGGGAGCAAGGGGCTAGTAACCTCTTCTCCTGTATATATTACTAAATGTAAAAGGAGAAACTTTCGTTTTTCCTTTTGGGCCACCCTGCCTCGGTGGGATACGGCCGGTGTGTTGAAAGAAAGAAAGAATATATACATATATATACATATATATATATACATATATATACATATATATACATATATATATATACATATATATACATATATATACATATATATACATATATATACATACATATATATACATATATATATATATATATATATATATATATATAAATATATATACATATATATATATATAATGGTCATGCTTCTTAGAGAGGATTTACTTAATGTCAGCAAATCATTCGTGAGTAACATTTACTGTTGTTGTAAGAACAACTCTTCTCTGAGTGGCATCGCATACTGCTAGTTGTTCTGAGAACTTCCCGTCTTGAATAACGCAACGCCAGTCGGACCCGGAAACGCACCGCCGGCATTGCTAACAGTAGGTTTTACTGAGGAATTCCAACAATGTGTCACAATTTCTTGACGGCTATTGCTGTCTTGTGTGTTGGATCATGAGCCTCGGTGCCTTCCTGACGTGTCCCAGTAGCATCTCCATCTTTCTGACTTTTCTCCGTAGTGTCTCTAGATCTCTGTGATTCGTCCCTTTTGGGTTTTGCTCTTTCTCTTGTGAATATAATAAAATGCTTTGTATATCTGTTGATCTCAACCTACGAGTATATCTCTCTCTAAAGAACAAAAAAGCCACAATACCTTGACTGGTACAATACCCGCACTTAGTAGAAAGAAGCTTCTGATGTCATTTTGGTCCGACTTGGACCATTTGCAAGTGTGACTTTTAAATGGTAATGTGAGGGTTATTTGTGTACATATCTGTCTCTCCGTGCTCGCTTCAGAGCAGGGGATAAATAACATATATGAGAATCATTTCGGAATCTTAATTCTTTCGGTTTTGAATGTCATACATATAAAAAAAATTGTTAGGGATGTCCTTGTGCTTGTGAAAAGATCTCAGTCCAGTTAATACTAACTAACCTCCCCCTTCCTTTGATCAAAACCAGCTGCCTTCCATCTCCCCCAGGCACTGTATGACTCTACATGTTTTGCCTCCCTATTTCCCTTCGGCCCAGTGATTATAATTTAAGTAATTTGATGCCTGATTCTGCGTCCCTCTGGCTCACTCTAAACTATGGATGTTATAAAGATTTTTTGAAAGTGTAAGTGCAGTTATGACTGCACTAGTAGTAGTAACAATTGCAGTAGTAACAATTGTAGTAGTGGTGGTTGTAGTAGCAAGTGTAGATTTTGTAAAGATATTAGCGCTAGTAGTTTTAAGTAGAAAAGCGATTGCTGGTTTAGTAGAGGTTGTAATAGTAAGATTAGGATTCTAATTGCATCGTCTTGTTGTTAATTTCTGCTGTTTCTCTCTCTCTCTCGTCTCTCTCTCTCTCTCTCTCTCTCTCTCTCTCTCTCTCTCTCTCTCTCTCTCTCTCTCTCTCTCTCTCTCTCTCTCTCTCTCTCTCTCTGTTTCTCTCTCTCTCTAGGTTCTCAGAAATCCCTGTGCTGCATCAGGAACGAAGGTGGTTCCCGGGAAGGCTTGATATACCGAGCAATTAATTGGCAGATTTGCATTCAAGTCACCTCGTTCTGCTTGACGGATAGACGGCGTCTGGGGGTGTTGTGTAGGGAGGGACGCGAGGTGGGAGAGGCAGTGGGAGGAGAGGATAGGGCCTGGAGGCATAGGGTGGACAGTTGGGATGTTATCCGCAAGTACAAACACATTAAGCGATCATCCTCCGGCATTAACAGTGGTTTGTCTTATTGGACACGGTGTTGCACGGCGCAGTGTGCAATTGCACTGTAGAATGATCAGCTGTTTCTGTTGTTCGTGCAACTGCAGGAACTCATTCGCAGATTCTCTGAAGAAAGTTACTGTGTCTGTATCTTATACTTATTTTTAGTTATCTTGTCAGCTAATTGTATATAGAATGGGTTTTTGTCGATAAGTTTGGAGACGCAGACACATGAATCCTTTATTGGGAGAACGTTTCGCTCTGTGTAGAACTATATCAACTTGATTTGGTAAAGCTTTGCACTTGGCGAAATATTAGCCTAATAATAAATCATTTATTATTTTATCAAATTTTCTTAACTCCTCTCATCTTTGTTTCCGAAATCACATTCAGAGATAACTGAGAGGGAATAGCGGGTGAGTGCAGGAACATTGATCCAGGTATCAACGACGGTACACATATTGGCATCCTCCGCAATTATAAATGGATTTTCGTGTCCCGGGAAGCTGGTTGTGTTGTTAATTGAGACTCCTTGTGGAATAGTCAATTATTCACGGTGTAGAACTGAAATAACCAGGAAAAGCGAATATGTTGAACGATTTTTTTAGTACTGTAATATGAGAGTGGTCAGGATGTACTGGAATACGCTACATCGCGCGAGGCAGCAATTGAAATTTCTGAGTTGCAACCTGGAGGACAGGATCGGTGCCTGATATTTCAATTTGACCCTGACTCTTGTAAATGTTTAATAAAATAATCATGTTGGTGCTGAGGGACGGTTCTACGTTATTTATGATCAATATGACCAGCCGTTTTTCAAATCGCTGGCCACTTCATGGGTGGGTGCCTCGATGTCGATGCTGGGGGAAGGGTTTTTGATTTTTGAGACAGGAGCTAGATTCCTCGTCTTCGGAGAAAACCTGATGACCTCTCTTTCCCTATGCATTATATAGTCCTTAATTTATTAGCGCCTATCATGAATTTAATAATTATTATTATGAATATTCAGACGCGTCAGTTCGCGAGAGAAAAAACTTGATAATTATGGCATGACTACCAAAGTCCCGTCCAGGAAGAATATTAAAATATATGCAACAAATGTTTAAAAGGAATCCAGCTATCGTTTCTGACCCTACATGCAGCGTGACGTCCATTTGTAAGGCTAACGCTATAGGCAGGTTCAGAAATGTTTGTCACCTCCTTTATAGGCACATGCAGCATTCCCTTTAATGCTCTAATCTAGAAACCTTGATAGAGAGCACTGGGACATTATTTAGGGTGTTTTATTAGACGTGACACTTTGAGCATCTCCGAACTTTCAAAATTTGTGAAAGCAATAAATTCGTGCAAATAAGTAAGGCAGATTATCTTAGCTAGTGGCTTTTTTGAGCAGCTGGGTCGCCCACGTTTTCATCTCACGTATCTTTAGAAATAATCGTGATATTTGCCTCTACAAACTGCTTTATCTGTTTTTCCCATGCAAAATATCCTAAACGATTATATAAGAAAATCTTTAAAACTTACTGAGACTGAGGAGAATTTAAGTCTGAGGGGCGTCAACCACATGGCTAAAATTTGCTTCACTATAAGACTCTTATTCTATACTGATCTCCTTGTTATATATAAAAGCATATTCACAAATATATACTTGACGAAATGCAAGTATACTGTCTAGATGAACGACTGTGTGGACTGGTAGATTTCATGAAATTCGTATTGGTTATTAAGTGCAAAAGAGTGGTGGAGTCTTGAAAAAATCTCAAAAAGTTTCTGAATTGGATTTAACAAATAAAAAAAGTAAGAGCAAACTTAATTTGTGAAATCAGAGGGAAGTAAGAGAAGAAAACTAAATTACTGAAGTTTCCCAACGCTCCTAGTATAATCTAAGACCACGGGTCAGTGTAGCTTATTTATATTGGGATCCATTGTCCTCTGCTCCAGGATGGGACCCACAAGAGTAAGCTAATGCTCTAATACCTACTTACTGAAAAGTGAACTATGAAAGCAGATGATAGAAGACTATCCATACGTCTCTTTCCTGCCAGGAATTAACAAGAGTCGTTCGGTTCTGAGCCAAATGCGCAACTAATGAGCTACGAGGCTATGAACTATGAAGAAAAAAAGAGGATCTCCAAAATAAACCGTACTTAGGGCGACGTTTCGGTCGGTTCTTGGAATTTTGATATCTGGAAAGACGAAGTTAAATTGCATTTGAATATTCTTGAATATGCTAGAAGTGGCTGAAAAAAAATAGATGGAGGTAAATTAGAAGAGGTTGCTGCAACCCGGTTAGATTCGTCTCATTTTGTAGCTAGTTGTAGGAAGAGAAATTCGTGTGTTTACCAACGTCGACAAGTTTTCATTTGGAGTTTGTCGATTTGTTTGGTCATGTTATGGCTTTCCCTTTATTATATATATAAATAATATTTTCGCTTTTATGGGGTACATAAATAAAATACTGTTAATATGTTTAACACAATGACTCTCCCACCAGAGTAGTATTACTCAAATAATATATATAATCGAGACGAGATCATCAGTTGTTTGTGGTAAACATAACAGATGTTATCAATAAAGAGCTTAATAGGATTTTTTTTTTCATCTGCACAAGTGTTAATTACTGTATTTTCTGGCTATGAGACTTCAGTGCATTGCAAGCCAACATTCACTAGTCTGGTCTCGAGATGTTTATTTCTCTTCCAAACTTAAATTTATTTCCACCAATATCGTGATGTTTCGGATGTTCTAATTTCTTCTAACTGAATTAACCTTGATTTGGAAATCAATCAGACAACTAACTTTTTATCAAAAGAGAAGTTGCTCCCTGTATATTGTGTAATAAGGAATGCAACGCAATTTTATTTTTTGCACGAAGTAAATAAACACTACGACGGGGCAACGGGGGCGTTGATCCTCTCCAGGTAGACTCCAGGTAGGTAGACTACCTAGAGATAATGAGTATGCTATTATAAAGAGAATTTCCAAGCAATTATTTTAACAACAATCTTAAGATGTGTTTATCTTTACCATTTCCTTTGCAGTTCACTCGTATTTTAAATTTAAAGATAAAATTCGAAAATAGAATTGTTTTTATTTTGGTCACCATCCTTTGCCAGCCCTAAACCGAGTGAGAGTGACACACCGTAAAGTGTCCAGGCTAGAGAAATTCCTTAACCTTTCCATGGACGAATTATAGCGGATGCAGTTTATCTGTTGAAAAAGACTTATTGGGAAATACGTGTCTTGTTTCCTGTCGGAAAAAAAATTACCACCACTGTCCGGTAATGAAATATAAAATTTATTATGGAAAAAATCGAGGTTGGATGATTTTCATGTTTTTCTCTCTCATAGTATGATGAAATTATTCTCCCTTGCAAACGAGTTTAGTATTCTGCCATGAAATTACGAATTAATTTTAACGGAAATGCAGAGAACCACTCAAAAACTTACTCAAAAAATTTTTTTTTCTTAGCTCGCTTTTATATATTCTCCATTTTCTTCTTTTGAAATTTAAAGAAAATGGGAGATTTCAAGTTTATAGTATGTCACTACCGAGTGATTTGCTTCTTTATAAAATCAAGGTTTTTCTTAAAAGAACTATTTTTATGCTCGTAGTTAAGGACAAAAAAAAAAGTACTTTTCCATATCGTGTAAATATAAAACGTAAAATTAACTTTAGTGAATCGCAACACCTTTTTTTTTTCTTAGTTATTGTTAAACTCTGGCAAGCCTTGAGGAAAAGTTTCTGGAATTTTTATATCGAGAGGGAAAAGTTCTTGGAATTTTGACATCGGGAAAGAGGAAATTAAGTTGGATTTGAATATTCCTGGATATATTTAAAGTGACTGAATAAAGTTGGATGGAGATGAATTAGAAAATGCTGAGGCAGACCGATTAAATTCGTCTCATTCTGTAGCAAATTCAATCATCATTTCTTAACTATAGAAAATTTTTGAAAAAAAGAAAATAAAAGAAGGCAGATAATGTGAAAAGAAGAGGAGGAAGAAGAAAATAAATTAAGAATAAGAGGGAAATGAAGAAAATATAATGTAGAAGTAGAATAAAAGAACAAAGAAAAAGATGACATAAGAAAAAAAAGCTCATTCCTAGACAGTCTATTATCTATGACATATTCATATCACTCAAAAAAGTAAATTAGCAAAATTTTCTTCGATTAGACTTAATAACAACATCTTTCAAATAATGGGTTGTGATCTCCAAGATGGAAATGAGCGGATGTCGAATCTACCGAAATTTATAACACTGGATGAAGTAACAAAAACCATAATGTTGACTGTTTTTCATCCATTTAAAAGCAAATTCGACTAGCTGCATTTCGGTCGTTGCGCAGTGAGAGAAAGGTTCCGTCGTATGTCAAGAACGCGGCCTCCTCCTTTCCCCCATTGCAAACAAAAGCATTAGTGCAGAGTGGTCATGAAGTTCTATTGTGTGTTACACACACACGCGGGTTCCATGGCTACTAACCCAGGTGCGTTACATGAATTCCTTGGTCACCCTGGGCGCTGCACACGCTCATTACCCTCCTGATGATGATGTCTGTTACATCTCAATGGATCATTTGAGGGCACTTGAAAACCTATATAAATTGCACGTTGATTATTTTGGTTGCATTTGAACTGTCATCAAGAATTAATCAGTATTTAAAATATAATTAAAAGTATGCTTTCATTGTATATATTCTGTGAGATATACACCGCTGTGTATATAAACAAAGAAATATTTTGTTAATTGTGAGCAAGGCTGTATAAACAAAAAGACTCATCCAAAGTAAATATCCAATCCTGAGTTTTCGAAGCCGAGGAGAACAGAATCTGTTTCAAGTGCTATCTGCATACCGTGTCTCCTAGTAGTGTTCGAACCCATGTGCTTTGAGATTTCACGTCGCTTCTACACCACAGTAACTGTGCTGGATCTTCTGCGCTGATCCATAAAATCTTTATTTTTTCCAAAAAGCCCTTTCATCTCTTTGTATTAAAGCCCAGCCTTAAACTTCAAAGAAAGAAGTGATATGGGCTTTCGGAGTATTTGTGCATTCTGATCCAATGGTTCAGAGCCTTTAGTGGAAGATCGATATTCTCTGCGTAATGCTAGTCCTTCCTTGGCCATGTTAGAAGATTAAAGGGCTTATGCAGAGCGTTGGCACCGAAAGGTCATTAAACGCTGCCATGTCATATGACAAAGGCTTCCTCTCAAGGAAGAAAAGATGTTAATGTCTTAACTTCTCGCTAATCTTATTTTAAGGGCCTCAGTGCAACTTCATTTAGTTCATATGTTTGAACTGAGGTCTATCTTGTGACATTCCACAGTTTTACCACTGTGCCAACTCCAAAAGGACAATTTCATTTGCAGACGTATGTTTGAATCCCCCTCCCCTACCCAACAAAAAAAAGTGAAGTTATTTCCACAAGCGCCTATTACGTATTCATAGTTTGTATATATAGATGATTTAGTCGGATTGAACGTATTGAGAAAGATAGGTTAAATGAGAGTTTGTGTGAATCTGGAGGTAGATGAAAGAGGTAGAGGACATCAGAGAAAGGTTCAGGAAGGTGTGAATCAGGTATTGGCAGTGAATCAGGGTAGGCAGTAGGTAATTTATTACGAAGGGATACGAGACAAGCGGATAGCTGAACTGAACGTTTTGAAGGCTTGCAGAACAATGAGCTCATTTCGAAAGTTAGACTGAAATGTTTCGCCACGGTGACTTTCTGAAAAATCACAGTATTTGTAACTTCCTTGAAAGACAACTACCGTTTTACATACACGTAAGGTGAACCCAAGAAGAGAAACACTTTCACAATCAATTGCTTCTTATTATTCTTTCCCAAAAAACTCAAACACAATGGTCCAACAATCAACACACATGAAGGAAGCATTAGTACGCAGCTTACAGAACACAAGCATTCATTGCATTCAAATTATATGTGATGGACGTATAATAAGAAAATAAATTGACTGATTTGTCCCTGTTGCTGTCTGTATCATACATTCAGATACTTGATTATTTTTAACTCCAAACCCACTTATTGAATTGGAGATGATTCACTCTCGTCTAAGAGAGTTGACGTTATAACATACATGATTTCTGAGGACATAAAGGTGATTACTATGTTAACATAAGAACATAAGAAAGAAGGAACACTGCAACAGGCCTACTGACCCAAGCGGAGCAGGTCCATGTTTCCCCCCCGGATTAGACCAATGACCCACACCCCGGATTATCCCAATGACCCACACCCCGGATTATCCCAATGACCCACCCAGCCTGGTCATCTCCACTCAAAGGATGGAGCACTGCACCAGACCCAGCAGCACAAGCTAGTCAGGTCAACTCACACCCACCCACACCCACTCATGTATTTATCTAACCTATTTTTAAAACTACACAACGTTTTAGCCTCAATAACTGTACATACTCGGGAGTTTGTTCCACTCATCCACAACTCTATTACCAAACCAGTGCTTTCCTATATCATTCCTGAATCTGAGTTTTTCCAACTTGAAACCATTGCTGCGAGTCCTGTCTTGGCCGGAAATTTTCTGCACGCTATTTACATCCCCTTTATTTATTCCTGTTTTCCATTTATACACCTCGATCATATCCCCCCCTAATTCTACGCCTTTCGAGAGAGTGCAGATTCAGGGCCCTTAGTCTATCCTCATAGGGAAGATTTCTGATACATGGGATCATCTTTGTCATCCTCCTCTGTACGTTTTCCAGAGCATTTATATCCATACTGTAATACGGTGACCAGAACTGAGCAGCATAGTCTAAATGAGGCCTAACCAAGGATATATAGAGTTTAAGAACAACCTGAGGACTTCTATTATTTATACTTCTAGATATGAAGCCAAGAATTCTGTTAGCTTTATTGCGAACACTAATGCACTGTTGTCTTGGTTTTAGGTTACTGCCAACCAGAACTCCTAAATCCTTTTTGCAATCAGTAGTATTAAGATCTACATTATTTAGTTTATATGTGGCATGGTTATTTAACTGTCCAACATTTAGAACTTTGCATTTGTCAATATTAAACTGCATCTGCCGCTTCTCCGACCATTGCGACAGTCTATTCAAATCATCCTGGAGTGCTCTAATGTCCTCATTAGAATGAATTGGACGACCTATTTTGGTGTCATCAGCAAATTTGCTTATGTCGCTATTTATTCCCTCATCTATGTCGTTTATGTAAATTGTGAACAACAAAGGGCCCAACACTGACCCCTGAGGAACACCGCTTGTGACGTGCCCCCATTCTGATTTCTCCCCATTTATGCAAACTCTCTGCTGTCTATTTGTCAGCCATGCCTCTACCCAGGAAAAATTTTCTCCTCCTATTCCGTGTGCCCTAAGTTTCCTCAATAGCCTCTGGTGTGGAACTCTATCGAAAGCCTTACTGAAGTCCATATACACAATATCATATTTATTACCATGATTTACCTCCTCAAACACCTTAGTGAAAAAAGTTAGTAAATTCGTAAGACAGGAACGCCCCTTTGTAAAACCGTGTTGAGATTCATTAATCAATCTGTGCCTGTCAAGATGGCTACGAATTGCTCCTGCAATTATTGATTCCATAATTTTTCCCACTATGGAGGTAAGGCTTATTGGTCTATAGTTCGAAGCCAAGGACCTGTCACCTGCCTTGTAAATAGTTATTACATTTGCCATTTTCCACTTATCAGGCACTATGCCAGTTTGTAGTGACATGTTAAAAAGATTAGCCAAAGGTATGCTAAGTTCCTCTTTACATTCCTTTAACACCCTTGCAAACAGTTCATCAGGACCTGGGGATTTGTTAGGTTTTAGTTTCTCTATTTGTCTGAGGACCATGTCACTAGTTACCGCAATCGTACATAGTTTATTATCATCCTGTTCTACATAATCTATTATTTCAAGAATATCGCTAGTATTTTCCTGGGTGAAAACTGAGGGGAAGTAGGTATTTAGAATTTCACACATTCTTATCACTGTCAGTGATCTGACCAGAGTTACTCTTAAGTGGGCCAATCTTGTCCCTAATCTTACTTCTGTATACCTGAAAGAACCCTTTTGGGTTAGTCTTTGAATCCCTTGCGACCTTAGCTTCATAATCCCTCTTTGCTTTTCTTATTCCTTTTTTTATTTCTCTCTTTAATTGAATATATTGATTTCTTAACTGCCCATCCTCTCTTTTGATACGCCTATACATGCCTCTCTTTTGACCAATGAGATGTTTTAATCTATTGTTCATCCATTTGGGATCATTTTTGTTTGATCTAATTTCCCTACTCGGAACAAAAGTTGTCTGGGCAGCTAGTACTACTCTCTGAAAAACGTCATATTGGCAACCAAGATCGCCTACCTGACCCATAGTCAGGACATCCCAGTTTAGCCCACCCAAGTAATTTTTCAGTCTCATGTTTCTAACTAGGTTACACTGAATCTTGTACATAATTAGAGAGTTTCCACGGGAACGGAGAAGAGGAATGAGAGAAAGATGGTTGTGACAGTGGCGGTAATACCGGTGATAGCAGTGATGATGATACAATTAGTGACAGTGGTGAGGACATTGATGATGGTAGGGTTATGGCAGTGTTGGTAGCAGTGTTGGTGGCAGTGGTGGTGGTGACAGTGGTAGCAGTAAGTTCGCTTAGTGAAAAAGTGAAATATGATCCAACGAGTGTTAGATCCAAGGTTCCGTGTACAGTATCATGTCAGACTTATGTCCAGTATTGCTTGAGAGTTCTGTGAAGATAGTGAGAGTATTCTGTGCTCCATCAGTTTCCAGATTGATCCACACATTTTCTACGTGTGAAAGCGAGGAATGGATTTCTTAAGTTTTGCTTGGGTAACTGTTGTCTCTCTAGTTCTTTATATGCTTTCATCTACCTATCTATCTATTGCTTTTTAATATACTCTTCCTTACTTCCTCACCTTTTCCTCTCCCACCTTTCTTACCTCTCTTTCATCTCTCCTCCCTCCCTCTCACTTTCATCTCTCCTCCCTCCCCCATCTTCTCTCTATCTCTTTCTCGCTACATCTCCTTTACTAACTTAGTCACTCACCCTTGCTTTCTGCCAGAGTAATTCTCAGAAGAATAAAAAAAAACCGGTGATAGAAGCAAAGTCAGACGGAACTTACCACAAAGTTGGGCAAGACCAGAAAAAGATAGCAATACTCAATTAGACACGACAGGTCCAACCTCTGCCCTCCCGTCTCCACCACCACCACTACCATCACCACTACCACCACTGCCACCACCAACCACCACCACCAACCACCACCACCACCACCACCACCACCACCACCACCACCACCACCACCACCACCACCACCACCACCACCACCACCACCACCACCACCACCACCACCGGTACATCCATAGGAACAGTTAATTTTTTGTTTCCTGCAAATTTTAAATTTAAAATCATGGTTCTCCTTAATAATTATAACATCTCTTCAAGAAAAGGCAATGAAATATTTTGTTAAAATTCAGCAGTAAAATTTATGGAATAAATGAAAGTTGAATTTGAACAGAATAACACATTACCTTTCTTTGATGTTTTAATTATTTTTTAATTTAAAATTTCTTAGAAAACCACCAAATAACTGTTCCTATGTTCACTATTATTCTTCACACCATAATAGTTAAACTTTCTGAATTTTCATCCATGTTTTTGAGAGTTTTATGTATTTTCAGCCCAAAGTTCATAGATGATGAAATCTTGAAGATTTATGAAATAACTAATAATCTACAATACCCAAGACTTAGTTATGGCAAACAATGAATCCCTTGTTAATAATTTAGAAATTTCAGAGGAACTGGGTGCTAGCGACCACAAATCAATTACATTTAGCATTGAATGGAAGTACGTTAGTAGCGATAACTCAGTAACAGTCCCAGATTTTCGCTTAGCAGATTACGATGGGCTTAGAGAACACTTATCATCTGTTGACTGGGGTAACGAAGAGAGCTATCAATATGACAGTTTTCTGAACACTATACATGCTGCTCAAAGAGCGTTTATCCCATATAAAGAAATTAGATCAAATAGAAATGACCCAAAATGGATGAATAATAGGCTCAAATATCTACTAGGGCAAAAGAAAGGAATTTATAGGCGTATCAAAAGAGGTGAGGGTCATCTTATGAATCAGTATATTGACATTAAGAGGGACATTAAAAAGGGGATAAGAAAAGCTAAAAGGGACTATGAAATTAAAGTTGCTAGGGATTCTAAAACTAACCCAAAAAGTTTTTTCCAGGTCTATAGAACAAAAGTTAGAGATAAGATAGGTCCCCTTAAAAATAACTATGGGCACCTTACTGACAAAGAGAATGAAATGTGCTTGATTTTAAATAATTATTTTCTCTCAGTTTTTACACAGGAAGACACTAACAATATTCCAGTAATTAATTTTTACAGTGGGCTAGAAGAAGATAAATTATGTAACATCACAGTCACTAGTGAGATGGTTGTGAGGCAGATAGACAGACTGAAGCAAAATAAGTCGCCAGGTCCTGATGAGGTTTTTTCAAGGGTTCTTAAGGAATGCAAAATGGAACTCTGTGAACCATTAACTAATATTTTTAATTTATCTCTTCAAACAGGTGTAGTGTCTGATATGTGGAAGATGGCTAATGTAACTCCTATTTTTAAAACAGGGGACAAGTCGTTACCGTCAAATTACCGCCCAATAAGCCTGACCTCAATTGTAGGCAAATTACTAGAGTCAATTATAGCTGAGATTATAAGAAGCCATCTCGATAAGCATAGCTTGATAAATGATACTCAGCATGGATTCACAAGAGGCCGGTCTTGTCTAACTAATTTATTAACTTTCTTCAGTAAAGCTTTTGAGGCTGTTGACCACAATAAAGAATTTGATATTATTTACTTAGATTTTAGTAAGGCTTTTGATAGAGTTCCGCACCATAGACTGTTAAAGAAAGTGGCAGCTCATGGCATTGGGGGAAAAGTGCTCTCGTGGATCGAGTCATGGCTCACTGACAGGAAGCAGAGAGTGTCCATAAATGGGGTTAAATCCGAGTGGGGATCTGTAACAAGTGGCGTTCCACAGGGATCAGTCTTGGGCCCGTTGTTGTTTATAATATATATCAATGATCTTGATGAGGGAATTACTAGTGATATGAGCAAATTCGCCGATGACACAAAGATAGGTAGGATAATTGATTCAAACGTAGATGTTAGGGAACTTCAGGAGGATTTAAACAAACTCTATTCTTGGTCAGAAAAGTGGCAGATGCAGTTCAATGTAGATAAATGCAAGGTTCTGAAGCTTGGGAGTGCCCATAACCCTAGTACTTATAAATTAAATGATGTAGAACTTAGCCATACAGATTGCGAAAAGGACTTGGGGGTTATGGTGAGCAGCAACCTTAAACCAAGACAGCAATGCCTAAGCGTACGTAATAAGGCAAATAGATTACTGGGATTTATATCAAGAAGTGTAAGCAACAGAAGTCCAGAGGTCATACTGCAGCTTTATACATCATTAGTAAGGCCTCACCTAGATTATGCAGCTCAGTTCTGGTCTCCGTATTACAAAATGGACATAAATTCGTTAGAAAACATTCAGCGTAGGATGACTAAATTAATACATAGCATCAGAAATCTTCCTTATGAAGAAAGATTGAAGACTCTTAAGTTACATTCACTTGTTAGACGAAGAATGAGGGGAGACCTGATCGAAGTGTATAAGTGGAAGATAGGTATTAATAAAGGGGATATTAATAAGGTCTTGAGGATGTCTCTCCAAGAGAGAACGCGCAGTAATGGATTTAAATTAGGTAAGTTTAGATTTAGAAAGGACATAGGAAAGTATTGGTTTGGAAATAGGGTAGTTGATGAGTGGAACAGTCTACCTAGTTGGGTTATTGAGGCTGGGACTTTGGGTAGTTTCAAATCTAGGTTGGATAAGTACATGAGTGGGAGGGGTTGGATTTGAGTGGGACTTTCACATCAGAGCTTATTTCTTGGGTGGCATTGAAAATTGGGTTGGGCAAATGTTTTGTTAGTGGGATGAATTGTAAAGGACCTGCCTAGTATGGGCCAGCAGGCCTCCTGCAGTGTTCCTCCTTTCTTATGTTCTTATGTTCTTATGTTCTTAACTGATAAATCTTTAAAAAAACTAAAGAAAATACTTCATACAATTTTAAAAAGAATAACCAACTTTATCCAAAGGAAAATATGTTACTTCTCCCTTACCGTGAAAATTTTCTTAATATAGCATCTCTATTGAAGATTTTTAACATCAAAATTGTATTTAAAAATCTTCATACATTAAAAAAAACTTTTGATAAAAATTTTCCCCATAAATAATGATGGGTGTATCTACAAGATTCCTTGTAAAATAGGTGAAAAAGTGTAGAACTTAGATTAAAACAACAAAAATATAGCATTAGAGGTGGACAAGATTCTAATGCTCTGTTAATTCATGTGAGAGATTTTAACCATCCATTTGATTTTCAAAGCGCTGAGAAAATTATATCAAGTACGTCCATGATCGACAGAAATTTAATAGAATCAAGTTTCATACAAATTTTTGTTTGAAAATATTATGAATGTTGCTTTTAGTTTATTGAAATTGGATTTATTTATAATTAATAAATTTTGTAAAGAATTTAAGATGCATTAGACAAATCAAATTCTTAAAACTTGGATAGAATATAAGTGTGTTTGACAGATCTTTGATTATATATACAAATATTTTTTTTCACAGAGCTTCACGTATTTGTAATCCAGAGTTCATAGGTGAAGAAATATTCAAAATTTATGAAATAGCTAATGATCTAAAATACCCAAGAAATGTAATTGATAAATCTTTTCAAATTGCTAGAAATACTTTTCACAATCAAGAAAATTACAACCAACCTTATTCAATTAAAACTATGTTGGTTCCGCAGATGAATGGTTCAGAGAACCGACAAGTTCATACATTAGACACATGTGCAAAACTTGGGTATCTTTAATGAGGAAACGTTTCGCCACACAGTGGCTTCTTCAGTCCATACAAAGGAGAACGGTGAAGAACAGAAGGAGTTTGAGGTAATCAATCCCTCAGCCTTGAGCCGATGTGGTCAGTCCATCAACGACATATATATATAAATATATAAATACTAAAACATACAGGGGAATCATATATCTGTACTCACCGAATTGTAGTTGCAGGGGTCGAGTCATAGCTCCTGGCCCCGTCTCTTTACTGGTCGTTACCAGGTCCGCTCTCTCCCTGCTCCTTGAGTTTTATCATACCTCTTCTGAAAGCTATGTATGGATCTTGTCTCTACTACATCACTCTCCAAATTGTTCCTCTTCTTGACAACTCTCTGAAATACTTCCTAATATCTCAGTAACTCATCTGAGCTTTAAACTTCCAGTTGTGACCCTTTGTTGCTGTGCCATCTCTGAAACATTCTGTCCCTGTCCACCTTGTAAATTCCTCTCAGTATTTTATTTGTTATCATGTCACCCTATCCCTCCTGTCTTTCAGTGTTGTCAGGTTAAGTTTCTTTAACCTCTCCTCGTAGGACAAACCCTTCAGCTCAGGGACTAGTCTTGTTGCAAACCTTTGCACTTTCTCTAATTTCTTGACGTGTTTTGACAAGGTGTGGGTTCCATACTGGTGCTGCATACTCCAATATGGGCCTGACGTAGAAGGTATACCGTGTCGTGAATGACACCTTACTTACATGTCGAAACGCTGTTCTCAGGTTTGCCAGGCGCCCATATGCTGGAGCAGTTATTTGGTGGATGTGCGCATCAGGCGATATGCTCGGTATGATGTTCACCCCAATATCCTTCTTCCCTGTCCTTGTCCAAGACCAAGAGCAGGCTGCTAAACATCATTGTAAAGTGTAAATGTAAATAATAAAAATAATAAAATCTAGATGATAAAAATATCAAATTCATTCATTATTCTCTTTTCACTTGTCTATCGGAGAAAATGACTTGATGCTGGTGAAGATCTCTTGATCCACAGAATTGGAGCTATTCCCTTTCCTCCCTTGAAGCAAACCTAGTTTCTTTCCGTTATCCGAGCCTTGAATGAGAGAGAGAGAGACAGACAGAGAGAGAGAGAGAGGGAGAGAGATAGAGAGACAGAGAGAGAGAGAGAGAGAGAGAGAGAGAGAGAGGGAGAGAGAGAGAGAGAGAGAGAGAGAGAGAGAGAGAGAGAGAGAGAGGGAGAGGGAGAGAGAGAGAGAGAGAGAGAGAGAGAGAGAGAGAGAGAGAGAGAGAGAGAGAGAGAGAGAGAGAGAGAGAGAGAGAGAGAGAGAGAGAGAGAGAGAGAGAGAGAGAGAAAGAATGAGAGAGAAAGAGAATGAGAGAGAGATCAGGGAAAAAAAGAAATCAGAGGGGTAGATCAGAAAGACAGATAAAGGGGAAAGATCTGAGAGATATCCGACAAACAGAGACAGACAGAGACAGACAGACAAAGGTGACCACAAGTAAAAACAGAGAAAGAACGAGAAACATACATGTAAGATACAGAAGTTCTAAATGTGGCCACATGTTGGTATTCATCACGTTCTTTCCTCAAATTTGTATAAAAAAAAAAATCACGTTTATAATATAATACCAAGTTTATACATCCCAGCCTCAAGGTATATATATTAAGTCATCTTATTATGAAGTTGCCAGGCCGATTAATTACTTCTTTCTAAATTAATAAAAGAACTCTAGATTTTCGATTGATCTTTTGTTATATTCATTTGGGATGAGTCGCCTTATTAGATGTTTATAGCTAAGTAATATTGATTATATATAACCAGTATTTAAGAGGATACTCTATACACAATGTTCCCACCTCTGAAGCTATTTTTCATAACTTCCTTTTAACCGAAGTAATACTAAACATCTGAAACTAGGGATAATATTCCGCAACTAACACGTATTGAACCAGTATCAAGTCGTTAGGTAAGACACATATGCAACAGTTAGACAACTTTATTCCGAAACGTTTCGCCTACACAGTAGGCTTCTTCAGTCGAATACAGAAAGTAGGCAGGAACAGTAGAGATGTGAAGACGATGTAATCAGTCCATCACCCTTAAAGTTGTAGAATTTGAGGTTGTCAGTCCCTCGGCCTGGAGAAGTTCAGTTCCATAGTCAGGAACTAAAGATGAACATCAAAATGGTATACAATACCGACAGGTTGTTAGGTAAGACACATATGCAACAGTTAGACAACTTTATTCCGAAACGTTTCGCCTACACAGTAGGCTTCTTCAGTCGAATACAGAAAGTAGGCAGGAACAGCAGAGATGTGAAGACGATGTAATCAGTCCATCACCCTTAAAGTCGTAGAATTTGAGGTTGTCAGTCCCTCGGCCTGGAGAAGTTCAGTTCCATAGTCAGGAACTATCTGAAGATCAAGCGACAGTGCGGAGACTTAAATACTGTCGGAAGGAGAGGTGCAGGGTAGTAGTAGTAGTAGTAGTAGTAGTAGTAGTAGTAGTAGTAGTGAGAGGCCACTGAGAGGTCAAGTCCCTCTCAGATCCAACACTTCTCACTTGGAAAATTTGTCCAAGGTGTTTTCTGTACCATGATGCCACGTGTTGCAGTGTCTGACAAGATGAACATCAAAATGGTATACAATACCGACAGGTTGTTAGGTAAGACTATGGAACTGAACTTCTCCAGGCCGAGGGACTGACAACCTCAAATTCTACGACTTTAAGGGTGATGGACTGATTACATCGTCTTCACATCTCTGCTGTTCCTGCCTACTTTCTGTATTCGACTGAAGAAGCCTACTGTGTAGGCGAAACGTTTCGGAATAAAGTTGTCTAACTGTTGCATATGTGTCTTACCTCACAACGATTTTACCCACGAGAAAAGACAGACAACTTTATCTCGCATCGAATAAGTTACTAAACTTTAAGAGCAGTAACTGTATCGACATGTTACCCAACTATGTCGCACTATGTTCCACATCGATATTTTAGCCAAGTTGAAGACCAGCTGAGAAGTTTGGTGAGCCGGGGCGGGATCGATACCAGCTCGCCTCTTCACTCCAGCTACACAAGCAACAGGTCACTTGCTTCCATAATTCAACACATTCCCAGTGGAACGTAGAGTTGCATCTCCCAGCCTCCGCAGGCTCCTCTGTTGGGAATCACCAGCTTCTGTGTTGGGAATTACTGCCTCCTCTTTAGGGAATCACTGGCTCCTCTGTCAGAAATCACCAGCTCTTGTGTCTGAAATCACGAGCTTCTGGCTCGGGAACCACTGGTTCTTCTGTTGAGAATAACCGACTCCTGTATCTGGAACCACTAGTTCC
>NC_091294.1:36311467-36323967 GCF_038502225.1 Cherax quadricarinatus | reverse complement strand
GTCCAACATCCTTCTCGGGTTTTCGGTTATCACCTTTACAGACGTTCTTGTGCTCTCGGCTCCTAATATCCAGAGATCTTGCTGTTTCCTCCAAATATATCTTGTCACATCCCCCACATGGTATAGTGTATACTCCTGCGCTATAATAGAGTTATTCTTGGGTTTCTACACTTAGCGTTTAAGAATAGTTGAAGAGCAGGTGATATTTTAACACATGTATAGAAGCTGCACTGATTGCCGTCAGTAACACAATCCACCAAAAATCCGTAAGTTACACTGTATCCAAATTGCTAATCAACAGGATATGGCCCATTCTAGACAACGCTGCAACATGATGTTGACAGGTCTTTCTCCAATGCAATCCATCTCACCACTGCTGTATTAATTCTACTACTGCTAGTACTTCTACCCTTTCGTTGCCTGTCACCTGACTCATGCCACCTTGTATACTCATTCTTACTTTCAGTATTAGGATTCAAGAAACCACTTGTAGCGATAAGTTTCCTTTAATAGATGTCCTGAACTGTGTTTGAGTGTCTTTTTCCGCATTTTGCTGGTATCACCGTACCATTTATTTTCACTGGCTCTTGAATCGGGAATCACCGGCTCCTGTGCCAAGAATCACAGTTTCCTCTATCAGGAATCCTTAATTTCCCTATCGGGATTCGCTGGCTATTGTGTCGGAAATCATTGACTGTATCATCGGAAATCAATGGTGACCCTGTTTGAAAGCAATGACTTCTGTTCTGCCAATATACTAAAGTCAGACAGCTCTTCCCCGAGGAAAGCGCTACATGACCCCCTACGTCTCTTATAACTTTAATGCAAATATTTCATTAGTAATGAAAATAATTATATATTTATTAATTTTTAATAACGGCTGTCATCGGGGATGGGAAGAGTGGCACTGCCTCCACACTGGCAATCTACACAACAAGCTGACGGGACTCTTCCTCTTCCACAGCAGAGGTTCTTCGATGCTTGTGAAGGACTCTTGCTCCATGGAGCTGGACTAATCTTCCCCTTCCTCCGATCGATCCATATTGTCTGCCATTCCTTGAGTCGCTGTACGACCTCTATGGGCTTAGCGACCCCCTTCCCTCTTCCCCATAAATTTGATAATAGAGGGATACAGTTCCAGATGTTTTTTTCCTCTCAGAAATTCATGAACGAACAGATTCAAGTCACTTCCATAACAAGCTTCTTTACACGGATTAGATTATACCTGTTTAGACTGCATCTGATTAAACTCCTCATGTTTACATTGCACTTGATTAGACTATATCTGACTTTATTACTTCTGATTAGTTTGCACATGATTAAACCACACCTGATTAAATTACAACAGATTAAACTACACTAGGAAAGTCAACTGATTAAGTTAGACTTAATGAATAAACACCAGATTATAAGGTAAACACTTCCAATGGAATCATTTATATTTGACTGATCTTTATCCTATTGTTGTTATTGCTGATGTATAGCCAATGTATGACCTACATCCAGATATTTAAGTCTTTCCGTATTTTCCAGTCCTGGCCGGGAATTTATTTCTTTTTCTCATCAACGTTATAACGAAACGACGTTAAGTGAGGACTTCCTGCACACCTAAATATGCGTATATGTACATGAAAGCGCTCCGGTTTTCGTGCTTAATTTTCTCGCTGTGGTAATTTTGTTACATTTGCAATAACTCGTTTTGTTGTAATTTCTTCCACTCCTAAACATGCGCAACAATCTAAGAACATGATAGAGAATGGTGCAAGTGGGAACAATAACACGGCAGAATTCTATCGTTCGTAACATGTGTAAGAGAAAAGTAATCATGATAACAATGTAAATAATGCATTTCTCAGAGCACATCCGGCGTTTCCTCCCAAAGCAGGTTGATGCAATAAGGAAAACCATCACTTGTTTGCTCTTGAATTCAATAATAAGCTTGTAACGTATTTTTTTCCTCATCTATTGTGAAATTTATTCATCCTTCATCAGCGCTGATATTGTATATCCACTTCCAAGTACCGAAGTACATCCACTTAAAAGTACCTAAATAGATCCACTTCCTAGTGTCTAAATACATCCGCTTCCAAGTACCTAAATACATCCACTTCCTAGTACCTAAATACATCCACTTCCAAGTACCTAAATACATCCACTTCCAAGTACCTAAATACATCCACTTCCAAGTATCTAAATTTATCCAAGTCCAAGTATTTAAATTTAACCACTTCCTACAAACTCCTTCCATTCAATTTCCTTCGTCGTAACCTGTGGTCGCCAGGTGTCGTGGGTCAACTAGGTAAATACATCAGGCAGCGCGAACATTAATAATCAAAAGAAATAAAATAAAAACGTTGTGAGAAAGGAGAAGAGAAGAAAGAGAGAGATGTAACGAGGGGAAACTCTCCAATATACTCTGTTAAGAGTTGTTACGTACCGCTAAAATTTGCTGCCACAATATTATTATTATTATAATTAGTAGTAGTAGCAGCAGTAGTAGTCTTATCATTATCATAATTATTATCAGTATTATTATTAATATTAGTATTATTACTATTACTATTAGTATTATTACTATTAGTATTAGAATTATTACTATTATTGTTATTGGTATTATTACTTTTATTTTATTATTATTGCATTGATATTATTATTATTATTGTTATTATTATTATTATTATTATTATTATTATCATTGTTGTTGTATTTTGCGAAACCTCCTGTGGGTTATTCAGCGCTAGGAGTGGAATAGGCTCGAACCTCCGTTCACTCCGTCCAGTTGCTTTACTGTAGTCTTACCTTGAAATTTAGGTAAAGAGAAAGACACAGGGCGTCGAGTTAAGGAAAAAAGTAATAGGGATGAAGAGAGAAGCAGGAGGAGGAGGAGGAGGAGGAGGAGGAGACTAAAGAATAGATGGGAGAAGAGGAAGAGGAGGAGGAGGAGAGGAAGAAGAGGAGAAGATTCAGCAAGGTGTGACTTTTGCGAAGTGGCTCGTTAATTACCCTTCCTCGACATCCCTGATGCTCCTCCATAAGAGTAAATCATCGCACCAGAGACCTCGAGGTTAATATACTCTGAGGAGGACCTCGAGGTTAATGTACTCTGAGGAGGACCTCGAGGTTAATGTACTCTGAGGAGGATCTCGGGGTTAATGTACTCTGAGGAGGATCTCGAGGTTAATGTACTCTGAAGAGGGCCTCGAGGTTAATGTACTCTGAGGAGGATCTCGAGATTAATGTACTCTGAGGAGGGCCTCGAGGTTAATATTCTCTGAGGAGGACCTCGAGGTTAATTTACTGTGAGGAGGACCTCGAGGTTAATGTACTCTGAGGAGGACCACGTGGTTAATGTACTCTGAGGAGGACCCCGAGGTTAATTTACTCTGACAAAGACCTTGAGGTTAATGTATTCTGAGGAGGACCTCGAGGTTAATTTACTCTTACAAGGACCTTGAGGTTAATGTACTCTGAGGAGGACCTCGAGGTTAATGTACTCTGTGGAGGATCTCGAGGTTAATGTACTCTGAGGAGGACCTTGAGGTTAATGTACTCTGAGGAAGACCTCGAGGTTAATGTACTCTGAGGAGGACGTTGAGGTTAATGTACTCTGAGGAAGACCTCGAGGTTAATGTACTCTGAGGAGGACCACGTGGTTAATGTACTCTAAGGAGGACCTCGAGGTTAATGTACTCTGAGGAGAACCTCGAGGTTAATGTACTCTGAGGAGGGCCTCGAGGTTAATATTCTCTGAGGAGGACCTCGAGGTTAATTTACTGTGAGGAGGACCTCGAGGTTAATGTACTCTGAGGAGGACCACGTGGTTAATGTACTCTGAGGAGGACCCCGAGGTTAATTTACTCTGACAAAGACCTTGAGGTTAATGTATTCTGAGGAGGACCTCGAGGTTAATTTACTCTTACAAGGACCTTGAGGTTAATGTACTCTGAGGAGGACCTCGGCTTATGCGAATTTTACAGCCAATGGTAGTTGTCACCTTGTGGTGACCTAGTTTGAGTTCCCTGTAACTTAAGAGCCAGGTGAGGGAAGAGAGATGTAGAGAGAGAAGTGTGAGAGAAGTGTGAGAGGCGTGTTTGAACTCCTTCCTGCTGGGATGTAGGAGTCGGTCTCGTTGCTCCTTATTTAGGTAATTTAAGTTTTGAGTATACTTTAGATGTCTGTGACACGTATTAGTGAGTTTTAATGTCACTCTTCATAAATCTTGGGGATTCTACAGTGTTCTGGGGAACTCACTGTTCCTTAAAACACCATAGTTTCTCTAACGGGGCAAGGGATTTTCAACTTTTCTTCCATCATTAACTCCCTCGGCTTGATGTGTTTCTCCATTTACCCTCTTACTTCCAAACAACACACACACACACACACATGCACACACACACACACACACACACACACACACACACACACACACACACACACATTCACACACACATTCACACACACACAAACACACACACACACACACACACACACACACACACACACACACACACACACACACACACACACACACACACACACACACACGCACACACACACACACCTTTTACAAAATGAAATTTAATTGATTATTCAGTTATCAGGTACATCAAGTATTTACCCCTTGCCATGTAATTTTTTACCCCCAAGGGGTAAATTTACCCCTGGTTGAGAATCACTGCGTCTAACCATTTATATGAAGGGAATCCCACAAATTCCTACTTATTTCTCCACTCCTCACATCTTCAAAGGAGCTAAGCACAAACTAGGTTTTGTTTACTTGGTACAAATCGTGTAGTTTACACGTAAGAAAATGTCGCTCAACATTGTTAGGTTGTAACTTGCATTTGTGGTCACAGAGGTGCCTGTGCTAACCTTCCTATGGTGTAGAAATATATCTAGTTGGATGAATCTTTTTGTGGCTAGCTGGTCCAGTGGCTAACGCGACGGGCTGGAGTTTTGAGACTCTATGGCCGCGGGTTCAATCCCGGCCGGGGGTATGGTTTGTTAGGTTGTAATTCTTTAGAGACACGCGGTTACACTATACATGTTAACTACTCTACCTGGAGTTTACCCTTTCTTGTATATTTCTTGTACAATAGACCGCTGATTAAAACGGTTTTCTTTAAAAGGTTTTCTGCGTTAAACTATTGTCAAATCGAAGTATATTTTAGTTTCACACTTCGTAAGATTCAGTTTAAACGTTTCTGCTCCTCGGTAGGGAAAAAAATTTTAGCGATGCAAGCTGGATGACTGACTGACCTGATTTACTGATTTTTTGAATGACTTGACTGAATTATTTGGCTGATTTACTGCATGACCCGATTTACTGGATGACTTGACTGATTTATTGACCGGTTTACTGAGTTGACTGACCAACTTGACTGACTGACTTACTGACTTGATCGATTGATTTACTGAATAACTTGATTGATTTACAGAATGACTTTCTTGACTGGGTTACTGACTTGACTGACCAACTTGACCGATTTACTGAATGACTTTACTGGCTGAATTACTGATTTCCTTTATGTCTTGATTGGTATACTGACTGCTTACTACTTGACTGACTGACCTGGCTGATGGCTTAGTGACCGACTTAACTGATTTACTGAATGACTTGATTGACTGATTTGAATGAGTGATCAACTGAATTGAATGACTGTACTGACTTGACTGACCTATTGACCTATTGACTCACTCGGCCTCAAACACCAGATAAGCTGGGCAGCCTGGTTCACACATCATGTTTCTTTCCCAGTTCGGGCACGTCAGTGAGCCTCAGACATGGATTCAAGCTATTTCATTCTCCTCCTGTATGTTCTGACCTCTCAACCGATTTTTTTATATCAATGCACCACGCAGAAACAAGCGGGTATATGCTGAAAGATCACAGTCAGCAGGACTCGATACTGCTACTGAGACGGACAAGATTCCCAGGCAGCGCTCTTCTCCACAGCAGTATCGAGTCCTGCTGACTGCGATCCTTCTCTGTATATACCCGCTTGTTAACGCTTTGCCTAAGTAGGTACCTTTGGTAAGGCTGCAGTGAATAGTATGTTGTTTACAGTTACCTTCAGTAACTTTGTTTATACTCCCTATATCTCTTCTATTAACTATTAATACTAATTAACTCTTGGCCTAGGGAAAAGTACTGGAAGTTGTAAAGGTCATTAGATATACAGTTCACGACTTCAATCACCCCAAAGGCTAGCGAAAAACATCTATTATATCCCACCTCCCTTTCCCATTCTTCCCTCTGTGCATCTCATTCGAATGCAACACGCAGATTGAAGGCTTGTGTTCCTTGGCCCCGCTGGCCCAGAGCCTCTGCAAGGCTGCAATAACATTCTCAACTCTACACGCATGAGAAAGTGAAAATGGGACTTTGTTTCCGACCTCGTAATTATCGCAGACGAGTCCTACGGGATTTTCACAAGGCCGTAGCTCTTGCAAGAGGATATTATACGCTTTGTTTGGCGGGAAATAGCGAATCTTCTGAATAATTTCTTAAGATTCTTTTGTATATGTATTTTTTCGAACTTTCAATGTGTATTATCGTCTGTTGTCTGTTCTTACAAACACTACATTCTTAAACCTTTACCCCACGCTAACGTAATAATCTAAATCTTAAATACCTATTATGAGAGCTTGGTTGAGGAAGTGGCCCACGCTTGCAGCAATACACAAAGCCATCACCCACCCCTGCAACACAACACAAAACCATCACCTACCCCTGTAACACTACACAAAGCCATCACCCACCCCTGCAACACAACACAAAACCATCACCTACCCCTGTAACACTACACAAAGCCATCACCCACCCCTGCAACACAACACAAAACCATCACCTACCCCTGTAACACTACACAAAGCCATCACCCACCCCTGCATTACAAAACAAAGTTATCACTCACCCGTGCAACACAAATCAAAGCCATCATCAAACCCTGCAGCACAGCACAAAGCACCTGCAATACAACTCAAAGCCATTTCCCACATCGGCAAAACAGCACAAAGCCTTCACTCACCGCAGCCACACACAAAAATATGTACAATACCTTCGCTGCGGTCTCAGGCACCATACCTCCCCACCCCACCAATATAAACACCTGTGAGAAACTTACCCAGGATCCGCTAAGAAAAGATGGCTATGACTATGACCATAATTTTTAAAAGGGTGGACCGATTAGCCAGGGAAAGACCTCGGTCAGATGACCAAAACGTCAGAAAACACTTCTCTTGTTTCCGGAAGAACGTTACCTAACCTAACTTACCCAGGTGCATGTTGATATATTAATGGTTATAATCATATAATATAATCAAATTATAATCATACAAAGCAGAAGTGTTATAAGAAGAGTAGAATATATGGAGAGTAAAAGAAAGGTGAAGAGAGTGGTGAGAGAGTGCAAAAGGAGAGCGGATGATAGAGTGGGAGAGGCACTGTCAAGAAATTTTAATGAAAATAAGAAAAAATTTTGGAGTGAGTTAAACAAGTTAAGAAAGCCTAGGGAAAGTATGGATTTGTCAGTTAAAAACAGAGTAGGGGAGTTAGTAGATGGGGAGAGGGAGGTATTAGGTAGATGGCGAGAATATTTTGAGGAACTTTTAAATATCGACGAAGAAAGGGAGGCAGTAATTTCATGCGTTGGCCAGGGAGGTATACCATCTTTTAGGAGTGAAGAAGAGCAGGATATGAGAGTGGGGGAGGTGAGTGAGGCATTACGTAGAATGAAAGGGGTAAAGCAGCTGGAACTGACGGGATCATGACAGAAATGTTAAAAGCAGGGGGGGATATAGTGTTGGAGTGGTTGGTATTTTTGTTTAGTAAATGTATGAAAGAGGGAAAGGTACCTAGGGATTGGCGGAGAGCGTGTATAGCCCCTTTATATAAAGGGAAAGGGGACAAAAGAGACTGTAAAAATTATAGAGGAATAAGTTTACTGAGTGTACCAGGAAAAGTGTACGGTAGGGTTATTATTGAAAGAATTAGAAGTAAGACAGAATGTAGAATTGCGGATGAGCAAGGAGGTTTTAGAGTGGGTAGGGGATGTGTAGATCATTGAAGCATATATGTGAGCAATATTTAGATAAAGGTAGGGAAGTTTTTATTGCATTTATGGATTTAGAAAAGGCATATGGTAGAGTGGATACCACAGACTCTGGTTATACAATAGAGTGGAAAAATAATGTAAGGGACCTGGGAGTAGTAATGTCTGAGGATCTCACTTTCAAAGATCACAACAGTGCCACGATCGCACGTGCAAAGAAAATGATAGGATGGATAATGAGAACTTTCAAAACGAGAGATGCCAAGCCCATGATGATCCTTTTCAAATCACTTGTTCTCTCTAGGCTGGAATACTGCTGTACATTAACATCTTCATTCAAAGCAGGTGAAATCGCAGATCTAGAGAGTGTACAGAGATCCTTTACTGCACGTATAAGTTCTGTCAAGCACCTTAACTACTGGGAACGCTTGGAAGCACTTGACTTGTACTCGTTGGAACGCAGGAGGGAGAGATATATCATAATCTACACTTGGAAAATCCTGGAAGGAATAGTCCCGAATCTGCACACAGAAATCACTCCTTACGAAAGTAAAAGACTGGGCAGGCGATGCAAAATGCCCCCAATGAAAAGAAGGGGCGCCATTGGTACACTAAGGGAAAACACCATAAGTGTCCGGGGCCCAAGACTGTTCAACAGCCTCCCATCAAGCATTAGGGGAATTACCAATAAACTCCTGGCTGCCTTCAAGAGAGAGGTGGACAGATACCTAAAGCCAGTGCCGGATCAGCCTGGCTGTGGCTCGTACGTTGGACTGCGTGCGGCCAGCAGTAACAGCCTAGTTGATCAGGCCCTGATCCATCGGGAGGCCTGGTCGTGGACCGGGCCGCGGGGGCGTTGATCCCCGGAATAACCTCCAGGTAACCTCCAGGTAGGGTGTGTAGAAGAGAGGGAGACTACTTCCCGGTAAAAGTAGGTCTTAGACAGGGATGTTTAATGTCACAATGGTTGTTTAATATATTTATAGATGGGGTTGTAAGAGAAATAAATGCTAGGGTATTCGGGAGAAGGGTGGGATTAAATTATGTGGAATTAAATACAAAATAGGAAGTGACACAGTTACTTTTTGCTGATGATACTGTGCTTATGAGAGATTCTAAAGAAAAATTGCAAAGGTTAGTGGACGAATTTGGGACTATGTGTAAAGGTAGAAAGTTGAAAGTGAACATAGAAAAGAGTAAGGTGATGAGAGTATCAAATGATTTAGACAAAGAAAAATTGGATATCAAATTGGGGAGGAAGAGTATGGAAGAAGTGAATGTTTTCAGAAATTTGGGAGTTGACGTGTCAGCGGATGGATTTATGAAAGATTAGGTTAATCATAGAATTGATGAAGGAAAAAAGGTGAGTGGTGCATTGAGGTATATGTGGAGGCAAAAAATGTTATCTATGGAGGCAAAGAAGGGAATGTATGAAAGTATTAGTACCAACACTCTTATATGGGTTTGAAGCTTGGGTTGTAAATGCTGCAGCGAGGAGGCGGTTGGAGGCAGTGGAGATGTCCTGTCTAAGGGCAATGCAAGGTGCAAATATTATGCAGAAAAATCGGAGTGTGGAAATTAGGAGAAGGTGTGGAGTTAATAAAAGTATTAGTCAGAGGGCTGAAGAGGGTTTGTTGAGGTGGTTTGGTCATTTAGAGAGAATGGATCAAAGTAGAATGACATGGAGAGCGTATAAATCTGTAGGGGAAGGAAGGCGGGATAGGGGTCGTCCTCGAAAAAGTTGGAGGGAGGGGGTGAAGGAAGTGTTGTGGGCGAGGGGTTTGAACTTCCAGTAAGCGTGCGTGAGCGTGTTGGATAGGGGTGAATGGAGACAAATGGTATTTGGGACCTGACGAGCTGTTGGAGTGTGAAGGGATTCAGGGAAACCGGCTATTTTACATAACCGGACTTGAGTCCTGGAAATGGGAAGTACAATGCCTGCACTCTAAAGGAGGGGTTTGGGATATTGGCAGTTTGGAGGGATATATAGTGTATTTTTTATACGTACATACTTCTAAACTGTTGTATTCTGAGCACCTCTGCAAAAACAGTGATTATGTGTGAGTGAGGTGAAAGTGTTGAATGATGAAAGTATTTTCTTTTGGGGATATTCTTTCTTTTTGGGTCACCCTGCCTCGGCAGGGTGATTTTTGAAGAGGTGGACCGGTAAGTCAACCGAAGTCCTTGGTCATATGACGTTAAGATCCAGCTCTGGGTATCATTTGAGTAAGACACCGCGTTAGGAAACACTTGTTCTATTTCCAGACAAACGTTATACCTACCTTACCCAGGCCACTTCCGCTTCTGGCATTAACCACTCACTGCACAATGATGTAGAGACACGAATGCAGTTATATAAAACCCTTATTGACGACGTTTCTTCCACGCTTTGGCCTTTAGTCTGTTTCTCATGTCCTCATCATCTTGTCTGTATCTCATATCAGTATTTATAATCGTATTCTGTATCTCATATCATTACATATCATCGTTCCCATATCTCATACCACAGTGTCTGCCTACTTACATATCATGGTGCCTTTGTCTCATATAATTGCATACTATCACATCTGTAGCTAATACCACTACATACGTCAACACTGCAAAAGGAACACCTGGACGGAGCCAGGGTATGTACTCTCATTATATTAACAAAACAAGCGTTAAACTCGTGCAGTTTCGACACAACTTTCTCTTAGGCAAAACAAATGGAATAGCCTTTTTCCATTTAGCTATAAATCTCATCTATCCATTTTCTTTTATGCACTGGAATATAATGAATAGCCTAAAAGGTCAGTTATTCATTTAGATGTTCTCGCATATAACTTTTAAATTCTTCCGGAAGTCATTAGATTAAATTTAAAACTTTTGTCAAATTTAATTATCGTGTCGAAGTGACGGGAGGAACTTACAACGATATATATGTATATATATATATATATATATATATATATATATATATATATATATATATATATATATATATATATATATATATATATATATATATATATATATATATATATATATATATATATATGTATTTGCAGGATACTTCATTAATTGTGTTTTACAGTGTTTGAGGAAAGTGATCATTAATAACTGACTGCACATAACTAATGAAGTTAGTTTCCATTTATTTAAGACTAAGCTTCTCTAACTTTTTATACATATATTAAACTTTGAAAGAGCGAATTATAAGGCCATTAAACAAAAGAGGTGCACAGCCAAACTTTGCTTATTTTTCCGGGTTCAGCTTGCATGCGTTAGTTTTTTTTCCTTTTTTTCTTGTTCTCCCTTTTTTTGCTTTCTCTTCTACATTGTTATTTTTCTTTTCCTGTTTTCTTCCATTTTTTTCTCCCCAATTCATATTTTATTTTTTTTTCAATGTTTAGTTTCTTGTCCTCCTTTTCCTTCTCCTCCTCGTCCCCCTCCTCGTCCTCCTCCTCTTCCCTCTTTCCCCTCCTGCTCCCCTAGCTCCTTCTCTTCCTTCTTATCCTCCTTTACGTTTATATCGTCCAGTTCCTCTTCCTTAAACCTTCTCTTTAAACATTCATCTGTCATTCTTTCTGTGTCTTACTCCTTTTTTTCAAGTTTTTCTTCTACTTCATTCCTTCCTTTACATACATTTCACTTTTTTTTTTAATTTTCATTATTTCCACCATGTTTCAATTCTTTCATTTACATTTCCTTCTGGTGTTCCTCGCTCACTTCCCGTTCAACTCTTTATATGTCCCATATTTTTGGTTTACGTCTCTCATGCTTCCTTCAAGTCCCTTTCTACTTTTCTCTCCAATAGCCTACTTTCTTTCCCCTCCTCTGTTTATCCTTTGCGTTTCACCCTCCTCCGCTGACTTCACGGTTAGCACGGGAATGGGAAGCAGAGGCTAATGGGGGAGGAAATGCGGTAGGAATCAATTTTTACCTACAAATATTTACACTTTAAATAAAGAGGACAACACCCTGAACGATGAAGAAATTGAGGTGTGATGTCGTGGCGTAAGTCGGCATTTCTTATCTTAGTGATTTATGAGGCGCCTGACGATCTTCTCCCCGAATTTTCCTGTCGATGGGGGAGGTCGTCGATAACGCACCATACCAATAGATAAGCATACTGATAGCGAAAGACCTCGATAGACTAAGGCACTGGCGGTGCGGAGGTCGATAAGCCGGTGTTTTCATGGCATAGACGTTGGTTACTAATGATGTCGATGCAGGTATTGACTGTTGAGCGTCTTGTGAGATTCAAACGTCGATAAATATGCGGGAAATGTGGTCAGCGGCAAGCCTGTTTAGGTGTCTGAAAAAGGAGGTTTAAAGACAGTAAATTAAGAATAAACATTGTCAAGGGCAAAACGCTAAGAACCGGAATATTAATAAACATAAACCTGAGACCTGAAACTTTCAGCAGCAGGAAACTGAGACCTGAAACCGTCATCAAGAGGAAGT
>NC_091294.1:36223967-36306467 GCF_038502225.1 Cherax quadricarinatus | reverse complement strand
TGGATCCCTTAAACAACATAGCATATTCATCTCTAGTAACTCATGGACACCGGTTATCAAAAATAGCCCAGCTGACTCTGAATCAAAGAGTGGATCATAAATCAGCTTTGTTTTGCCAAAGTTTCCTAACGGGCTCGTTACTTTTCAGCAAAGGGAGAGTCAAACTTTGTTTCTAGTACAGTAAATGCTCCGAGAAGTGGCTTATGTACTGAAGACACTTCTTCCCTCATATGATACACTCAGAAATGATAGACTGAGCACATTGAGTTTCCAGTCTCTCACTTAGCTTCATTTATGTTTCTTCTGTCAAAAATATTAATAATATCTTAGCCAAAATAGCCATTTTGAAATAAAATGTTCGTTATACAATGTCTTCATATTTTATAGATTTTCTTTTTTATTGTTCGTTAACTTGCAATTTGTCAACATTTTTCCTTGTTCATAAAATTCATCTCCGTGTTTTTGTTATTGAATTTATAGATAAATATTTATTTCATGTACTAAGCCCTGAATATAAGTGTGTGTGTGTGTGTGTGTGTGTGTGTGTGAGTGTGTGTGTGTGTGTGTGTGTGTGTGTGTGTGTGTGTGTGTGTGTGTGTGTGTGTGTGTGTGTGTGTGTGTGTGTGTGTGTGTGTGTGTGTGTGTGTGTGTGTGTGTGTGTGTGTGTGTGTGTGTGTGTGTGTGTATGTATGTGTGTGTGTGTGTGTGTGTGTGTGTGTGTGTGTGTGTGTGTGTGTGTATGTATGTATGTGTGTGTGTGTGTGTGTGTGTGTGTGTGTGTGTGTGTATGTATGTGTGTGTGTGTATGTATGTGTGTGTGTGTGTGTGTGTGTGTGTGTGTGTGTGTGTGTGTGTGTGTATGTCTGTGTGTGTGTGTGTGTGTGTGTGTGTGTGTGTGTGTGTGTGTGTGTGTGTGTGTGTATGTATGTGTGTGTGTGTGTGTGTGTGTGTGTGTGTGTGTGTGTGTGTGTGTGTATGTATGTGTGTGTGTGTGTGTGTGTGTGTGTGTGTGTGTGTGTGTATGTATGTGTGTGTGTGTATGTATGTGTGTGTGTGTGTATGTGTGTGTGTGTGTGTGTGTGGTTGTGTGTGTGTATGTGTGTGTGTGTGTGTGTACTGTAAATATATTGCATATACACAAACATCACAACTATTTAACCCACCATCACCTCCACCACCAACAACGTCGCCTCCATCAGCATCATCACCTCCACTTTAAGCCGCCACCACTATTTCTCACCACCACCATTATTTCTCACCACTACCAATCACAACTACTCATTACCACCACCACTCACCACTACCACCATTACCAGTCCAATATATTTTTCTTCCCTTGCTCTCTCACCTATTTCCTCCTGTCCTCCACCTTCTGTACTTTTCCTCTCCTCTCTCCTAACTTTATTATACTAATTCCATTTCCAATATACAATATTATCCGCCATTTATTAATCGTATTTTCTTTCCAATCCCAGATGGCAATTCTCGTTTGTTTTAAAAGTTATTATTGACCACAAATTTTTGACATAATATTCGATACCAAAACCAATTCAAAATGGATTTTCCATATACCAGTGCGTTCCTGGGAGTTTTTAATTCATTTAGGTTATATTCTGTATATATATATATATACATATATATATATATATATATATATATATATATATATATATATATATATATATATATATATATATATATATATATATATATATTATTTTTTTTTTTTATTATTATCACACCGGCCGATTCCCACCAAGGCAGGGTGGCCCGAAAAAGAAAAACTTTCACCATCATTCACTCCATCACTGTCTTGCCAGAAGGGTGCTTTACACTACAGTTTTTAAACTGCAACATTAACACCCCTCCTTCAGAGTGCAGGCACTGTACTTCCCATCTCCAGGACTCAAGTCCGGCCTGCCGGTTTCCCTGAATCCCTTCATAAATGTTACTTTGCTCACACTCCAACAGCACGTCAAGTATTAAAAACCATTTGTCTCCATTCACTCCTATCAAACACGCTCACGCATGCCTGCTGGAAGTCCAAGCCCCTCGCACACAAAACCTCCTTTACCCCCTCCCTCCAACCCTTCCTAGGCCGACCCCTACCCCGCCTTCCTTCCACTACAGACTGATACACTCTTGAAGTCATTCTGTTTCGCTCCATTCTCTCTACATGTCCGAACCACCTCAACAACCCTTCCTCAGCCCTCTGGACAACAGTTTTGGTAATCCCGCACCTCCTCCTAACTTCCAAACTACGAATTCTCTGCATTATATTCACACCACACATTGCCCTCAGACATGACATCTCCACTGCCTCCAGCCTTCTCCTCGCTGCAACATTCATCACCCACGCTTCACACCCATATAAGAGCGTTGGTAAAACTATACTCTCATACATTCCCCTCTTTGCCTCCAAGGACAAAGTTCTTTGTCTCCACAGACTCCTAAGTGCACCACTCACTCTTTTTCCCTCATCAATTCTATGATTCACCTCATCTTTCATAGACCCATCCGCTGACACGTCCACTCCCAAATATCTGAATACGTTCACCTCCTCCATACTCTCTCCCTCCAATCTGATATTCAATCTTTCATCACCTAATCTTTTTGTTATCCTCATAACCTTACTCTTTCCTGTATTCACCTTTAATTTTCTTCTTTTGCACACCCTACCAAATTCATCCACCAATCTCTGCAACTTCTCTTCAGAATCTCCCAAGAGCACAGTGTCATCGGCAAAGAGCAGCTGTGACAACTCCCACTTTGTGTGTGATTCTTTATCTTTTAACTCCACGCCTCTTGCCAAGACCCTCGCATTTACTTCTCTTACAACCCCATCTATAAATATATTAAACAACCACGGTGACATCACACATCCTTGTCTAAGGCCTACTTTTACTGGGAAAAAATTTCCCTCTTTCCTACATACTCTAACTTGAGCCTCACTATCCTCGTAAAAACTCTTCACTGCTTTCAGTAACCTACCTCCTACACCATACACTTGCAACATCTGCCACATTGCCCCCCTATCCACCCTGTCATACGCCTTTTCCAAATCCATAAATGCCACAAAGACCTCTTTAGCCTTATCTAAATACTGTTCACTTATATGTTTCACTGTAAACACCTGGTCCACACACCCCCTACCTTTCCTAAAGCCTCCTTGTTCATCTGCTATCCTATTCTCCGTCTTACTCTTAATTCTTTCAATTATAACTCTACAATACACTTTACCAGGTACACTCAACAGACTTATCCCCCTATAATTTTTGCACTCTCTTTTATCCCCTTTGCCTTTATACAAAGGAACTATGCATGCTCTCTGCCAATCCCTAGGTACCTTACCCTCTTCCATACATTTATTAAATAATTGCACCAACCACTCCAAAACTATATCCCCACCTGCTTTTAACATTTCTATCTTTATCCCATCAATCCCGGCTGCCTTACCCCCTTTCATTTTACCTACTGCCTCACGAACTTCCCCCACACTCACAACTGGCTCTTCCTCACTCCTACAAGATGTTATTCCTCCTTGCCCTATACACGAAATCACAGCTTCCCTATCTTCATCAACATTTAACAATTCCTCAAAATATTCCTTCCATCTTCCCAATACCTCTACCTCTCCATTTAATAACTCTCCTCTCCTATTTTTAACTGACAAATCCATTTGTTCTCTAGGCTTTCTTAACTTGTTAATCTCACTCCAAAACTTTTTCTTATTTTCAACAAAATTTGTTGATAACATCTCACCCACTCTCTCATTTGCTCTCTTTTTACATTGCTTCACCACTCTCTTAACTTCTCTCTTTTTCTCCATATACTCTTCCCTCCTTGCATCACTTCTACTTTGTAAAAACTTCTCATATGCTAACTTTTTCTCCCTTACTACTCTCTTTACATCATCATTCCACCAATCGCTCCTCTTCCCTCCTGCACCCACTTTCCTGTAACCACAAACTTCTGCTGAACACTCTAACACTACATTTTTAAACCTACCCCATACCTCTTCGACCCCATTGCCTATGCTCTCATTAGCCCATCTATCCTCCAATAGCTGTTTATATCTTACCCTAACTGCCTCCTCTTTTAGTTTATAAACCTTCACCTCTCTCTTCCCTGATGCTTCTATTCTCCTTGTATCCCATCTACCTTTTACTCTCAGTGTAGCTACAACTAGAAAGTGATCTGATATATCTGTGGCCCCTCTATAAACATGTACATCCTGAAGTCTACTCAACAGTCTTTTATCTACCAATACATAATCCAACAAACTACTGTCATTTCGCCCTACATCATATCGTGTATACTTATTTATCCTCTTTTTCTTAAAATATGTATTACCTATAACTAAACCCCTTTCTATACAAAGTTCAATCAAAGGGCTCCCATTATCATTTACACCTGGCACCCCAAACTTACCTACCACACCCTCTCTAAAAGTTTCTCCTACTTTAGCATTCAAGTCCCCTACCACAATTACTCTCTCACTTGGTTCAAAGGCTCCTATACATTCACTTAACATCTCCCAAAATCTCTCTCTCTCCTCTGCATTCCTCTCTTCTCCAGGTGCATACACGCTTATTATGACCCACTTCTCGCATCCAACCTTTACTTTAATCCACATAATTCTTGAATTTACACATTCATATTCTCTTTTCTCCTTCCATAACTGATCATTTAACATTACTGCTACCCCTTCCTTTGCTCTAACTCTCTCAGATACTCCAGATTTAATCCCATTTATTTCCCCCCACTGAAACTCTCCTACCCCCTTCAGCTTTGTTTCGCTTAGGGCCAGGACATCCAACTTCTTTTCATTCATAACATCAGCAATCATCTGTTTCTTGTCATCCGCACTACATCCACGCACATTTAAGCAACCCAGTTTTATAAAGTTTTTCTTCTTCTCTTTTTTAGTAATTGTATACAGGAGAAGGGGTTACTAGCCCATTGCTCCCGGCATTTTAGTCGCCTCATACGACACGCATGGCTTACGGAGGAAAGATATATGTATATAAATATATATATATATATATGCATGTGCGTGTCTGTGAAGTGTGACCAAAGTGTAAGTAGGAGTAGCAAGATATCCCTGTTATCTTAGCGTGTTTATGAGACAGAAAAAGAAACCAGCAATCCTACCATCATGCAAAACAGTTACAGGTTTTTGTTTCACAGTCATCTGGCAGGACGGTAGTACTTCCCTGGGTGGTTGCTGTCTACCAACCTACTACCTATATATATATATATATATATATATACATATATATATATTATCACACTGGCCGATTCCCACCAACGCAGGGTGGCCCGAAAAAGAAAAACTTTCACCATCATTCACTCCATCACTGTCTTGCCAGAAGGGTGCTTTACACTACAGTTTTTAAACTGCAACATTAACACCCCTCCTTCAGAGTGCAGGCACTGTACTTCCCATCTCCAGGACTCAAGTCCGGCCTGCCGGTTTCCCTGAACCCCTTCATAAATGTTACTTTGCTCACACTCCAACAGCACGTCAAGTATTAAAAACCATTTGTCTCCATTCACTCCCATTACACACGCTCACGCATGCCTGCTGGAAGTCCAAGCCCCTCTCACACAAAACCTCCTTTACCCCCTCCCTCCAACCTTTCCTAGGCCGACCCCTACCCCGCCTTCCTTCTAATACAGACTGATACGCTCTTGAAGTCACTCTGTTTCTCTCCATTCTCTCTACATGTCCGAACCACCTCATCAACCCTTCCTTAGCCCTCTGGACAACAGTTTTGGTAATCCCGCACCTCCTCCTAACTTCCAAACTACGAATTCTCTGCATTATATTCACCCCACACATTGCCCTCAGACATGACATCTCCACTGCCTCCAGCCTTCTCCTCGCTGCAACATTCATCACCCATGCTTCACACCCATATAAGAGCGTTGGTAAAACTATACTCTCATACATTCCCCTCTTTGCCTCCAAGGACAAAGTTCTTTGTCTCAACAGACTCCTAAGTGCACCACTCACCCTTTTCCCCTCATCAATTCTATGATTCACCTCATCTTTCATAGACCCATCCGCTGACACGTCCACTCCCAAATATCTGAATACATTCACCTCCTCCATACTCTCTCCCTCCAATCTGATATCCAATCTTTCATCACCTAATCTTTTTGTGATCCTCATAACCTTACTCTTTCCTGTATTCACTTTTAATTTTCTTCTTTTGCACACCCTACCAAATTCATCCACCAATCTCTGCAACTTCTCTTCAGAATCTCCCAAGAGCACAGTGTCATCAGCAAAGAGCAACTGTGACAACTCCCACTCTATGTGTGATTCTTTATCTTTTAACTCCACGCCTTTTGCCAAGACCCTCGCATTTACTTCTCTTACAACTCCATCTATAAATATATTAAACAACCATGGTGACATCACACATCCTTGTCTAAGGCCTACTTTTACTGGGAAATAATTTTCCTCTTTCCTACATACTCTAACTTGAGCCTCACTATCCTCGTAAAAACTCTTCACTGCTTTCAGTAACCTACCTCCTACACCATACACCTGCAACATCTGCCACATTGCCCCCTATCCACCCTGTCACACGCCTTTTCCAAATGAATAAATGCCACAAAGACCTCTTTAGCCTTATCTAAATACTGTTCACTTACATGTTTCACTGCAAACACCTGGTCCACACACCTCCTACCTTTCCTAAAGCCTCCTTGTTCATCTGCTATCCTATTCACCGTCTTACTCTTAATTCTTTCAATAATAACATTACCATACACTTTACCAGGTATACTCAACAGACTTATCCCCCTATAATTTTTGCACTCTCTTTTGTCCCCTTTGCCTTTATAGAAAGGAACTATGCATGCTCTCTGCCAATCCCTAGGTACCTTACCCTCTTCCATACATTTATATACATATATATATATATATATATATATATATGTATATATATATATATATATATATATATATACATATATATATATATATATATATATATATATATATATATATATACATATATATATACATATATATATATATATATATTTATATATATATATATATATATATATATATATATATATATATATATATATATATATATATATATATATATATATATATATATATATATATATATATATATATGTCGTGCCGAATAGGCAGAACTTGCGATCTTGGCTTAAATAGCAACGTTCATCTTGCCATATAGGACAAGTAAAAATTTGTGTATGCAATAATTTCGCCAAAATAATTCTGGACCTAACGAAAAAAATATATTTGATTGTGTATGTTTAGTACTAAATTATTGCAAACGTATTTAAAATATATTTAGTTGGGTTAGGCTAAAATAAATTGTTGTTGTTATAATAAGGTTAGGTAAGTTTTCTAAGATTCTTTTCGTGCAAAATTAAAATTTTTTACATTAACATTAATGTATAAGAGAAAATTTTAGAAAATACTTAATTTTAAATGAGTTCTTGCTAATTGACCAGTTTTGCATATTCGGCACGACATATATATATATATATATATATATATATATATATATATATATATATATATATATATATATATATATATATATATATATATATATATATATGTATATATATATATATATATATATATATATATATATATATATATATATATATATATATATATATATATATATATATATATATATATATGCAATAAGATCACAGTAAACAGGTGATTTTAAAATATGCAAAACAACCACAATGAAATAGATTAGCCCATTCTATAAACTTTACTGTTGAGTTTGAGGAAAATAACTCATTGCCTTTTCTAGATGTTTTAATTATTAAGAGTAATAATGAATTCAAATTTAAAATTTACAGAAAACCTACAAACAACTGTTCCTATGTCCACTATTATTCTTCCCATCAAGATAAAGTTAAACTGTCTGTTTTCTCATCAATGTTTTTGAGAACTTTACGAATTTGTAGTCCAGAGTTCATAGATGAAGAAATATCCAAAATTTATGAAATAGCCAATAATCTGAAATACCCGAAAAATATAACTGATAAATCATTTAAAATTGCTAGAAATACTTTTTACAGCCCAAAAAGGGACAACCAACCGTATTCAACTAAAAATATGTTTGTTCTCCCTTACCATGAAAACTTGGTTGATATGCCTTCTCTTCTTAAGACTTTTGATATTAAAGTTGTATTTAAAAATCTTGATAGAGTAAAAAAACTTTTGATAAAGAATTTCCCCCAAAATGCTGACGGATGTGTCTATAAGATTCCTTGTAAAAGTTTATTACGGTCAAACTGGTAAAAGTCTCGAACTTAGATTAAAACAACATAAATATAGCATTAGAATTGGACAAGATTCCAATGCTCTATTCATGTGAGAGACTTTAACCATCCAATTGATTTTCAAAAAGTTGAGAAAGATGTATCAAGCAAGTCCATGGTTGACAGAAATATAAGTGAATCTTGTTTCATAAAAAGCAGTTTTCAAAATAATATGAATATTTCCTTAGGTTTGTATAAATTAGATTCATTCATAATTAATAAAATTTGGTTATTGTTTAATAATACATTGGACAAATAATAAACCTTATTTCTTGGGTAGAATAATTTGTTGGTGGGATGTCGTGAGGACCTGTCTAGTTGGACCAGCGGACCTGCTGCAGTGTTCCCCTTTTCTTATGAGTCCGGTATTGTCGCGCGTCAGGTGTTTCTTTGTTGTGGGAGTTGACTGTGAGGCGTGGTCTAAGCCCTTTAATTGCCTTCCTTTGATGTATTACGTTCATAGTTCCTTGACAATGTGAGTAGTCACGAAAGCGCTTGGAATTTCACTACTCTCACAGTGGTTTTTACATATATATAAATATATATATATTTACAAATATATGTATAAATATATAAATATATATATATATATATATATATATATATATATATATATATATATATATATTTATACATATATTTATATATTTATACATATATTTATAAATATCTATAGATTTATATAAATATATTTATATATATTATATATATATATTTATGTATATATATATACATATTTACATATATATATATATATATATATATATATATATATATATATATATATATATACATATATATATACATACATACATATATATATAATACATATATACTGTATATATATATATATATATATATATATATATATATATATATATATATATATATATATATATATATATATATATATATATATATATATATATATATATATATATATATATATATATATATATTCATTATTTAATAAATGTATGGAAGAGGGTAAGGTACCTAGGGATTGGCAGAGAGCATGCATAGTTCCTTTCTATAAAGGCAAAGGGGACAAAAGAGAGTGCAAAAATTATAGGGGGATAAGTCGTGCTGAATATGTAAAACTAGTCAATTAGAAAGAACTCATTTAAAATTAAGTCCTTTCTAAAATTTTCTATTATAAGTTTAAAGATATATTTTTTTCATTAATGTTAATGCAAAAATTTTTAATTTTGCACCAAAAGAATAGTAGAAAACTTACCTAACCTTATTATAACAAGAACAATTTATTTTAGCCTAACCCAACTAAATATATTTTAGATTTGTTTACAGTAATTTAATACTAAACAAACACAGTGAAATATATTTTTTCGTTAGGTTCATAATGATTTTGGCGAAATTATTGCATACACAAATTTTCATTTGTCCTATATGGCAAGATGAGCGTTGCTATTTAAGCCATGATCGCAAGTTCTGCCTATTCGGCACTACACACACACACACACATTTATATATATATATATATATATATATATATATATATATATATATATATATATATATATGGATTTATGAAGGATGAGGTTAATCATAGAATTGATGAGGGAAAAAAGGTGAGTGGTGCGTTGAGGTATATGTGGAGTCAAAAAACGTTATCTATGGAGGCAAAGAAGGGAATGTATAAAAGTATAGTAGTACCAACACTCTTATATGGGTGTGAAGCTTGGGTGGTAAATGCAGCAGCGAGGAGACGGTTGGAGGCAGTGGAGATGTCCTGTCTAAGGGCAATGTGTGGTGTAAATATTATGCAGAAAATTCGGAGTGTGGAAATTAGGAGAAGGTGTGGAGTTAATAAAAGTATTAGTCAGAGGGCAGAAGAGGGGTTGTTGAGGTGGTTTGGTCATTTAAAGAGAATGGATCAAAGTAGAATGACATGGAAAGCATATAAATCTATAGGCGAAGGAAGGCGGGGTAGGGGTCGTCCTCGAAAGGGTTGGAGAGAGGGGGTAAAGGAGGTTTTGTGGGCAAGGGGCTTGGACTTCCAGCAAGCGTGCGTGAGCGTGTTAGATAGGAGTGAATGGAGACAAATGGTACTTGGGACCTGACGATCTGTTGGAGTGTGAGCAGGGTAATATTTAGTGAAGGGATTCAGGGAAACCGGTTATTTTCATATAGTCGGACTTGAGTCCTGGAAATGGGAAGTACAATGCCTGCACTTTAAAGGAGGGGTTTGGGATATTGGCAGTTTGGAGGGATATGTTGTGTATCTTTATATGTGTATGCTTCTAGACTGTTGTATTCTGAGCACCTCTGCAAAAACAGTGATAATGTGAGAGTGTGGTGAAAGTGTTGAATGATGATGAAAGTATTTTCTTTTTGGGGATTTTCTTTCTTTTTTGGGTCACCCTATATATATATATATATATATATATAGGATGGGGTCCACCTCTGGTGTAAATTGTGGGACCCATAGCCTCGGAGAAGTGGATAAAAAAGCTTCAAGGAAGAATATTTGGATTTCTTCCTGAAGCCATTTGAATATTCCACTTCCCCTACCACCCCATCTTTTAAACATATATATTTATATATATAAATATATATGTATGTATGTATGTATGTATGTATGTATATACAAGAGCGGCTGTAACATCAGGTTAAACTAGACAAGAGATCGAAGCTGAGACAACGTGTGTGTGTGTGCGCGCGAGGTCTATGCTCTTAAAATGGTCCATGCTGGTTACAATAGAAAGGCAATAGCCTTATCAAGTAATGTTAGAAAGGAGTACTTTTTGTGACATTTCCAACGGCCAGCTGTAAGTTCCAAATGAAGAGCGAAAGCTTCGTAAAACTCTTAAAACTGGCTTCGACATTCCATCCCATTCCCCTTAGGAATTAAAATATATTCTGAGCCTATACATACAGAGATATATACCCCAAAACGTATCTATATAATGCTTTCCCAGTGCACCTTCACATCAGTGCACCATGAGATTTACGAGGAGGAAAAATAAATAGGAAAAATATTACGTAAAATATTTTGAATCAGATCAAACTGTATTCGTTGTACTTTCTATTGGAAATATACACCGTAACATTTGGTATTAAATAAAGTATTAAGGGAATTTGTTTATCTTATTAACAACGAGAGGTGTGTATCTATCAGTATATATATATATATATATATATATATATATATATATATATATATATATATATATATATATATATATATATATGTATATATATATATATATATATATATATATATATATATATATATATATATATATATATATATATATATATATATATATATATATATATATATATATATATGCAAAACAACCACTTTGAAAGAATAGAGAAATTCCAAGCGCTTTCGTGACTACTCACATTATCAAGGAACTATCTTATTGTATATATATATATATATATATATATATATATATATATATATATATATATATATATATATATATATATATATATGTATATATATGTATATATATATATATATATATATATATATATATATATATATATACTACATCTTAAAATGTTTATAAATTGGTGCACACATACGAAGAGATGTGTTTATGAGTAAATAAACGCATATATGTATGCTTTTCTGAGTGTAGTTTCGCAGATTTTTTTCTTTAACCATCGTTTTAAACATTGAAGTGTTCTTCGTATTAGTGTACAGGTTGAGTGTGCGCCTTAAAAATCTTCTTGCAGTAGATAGGCTTTAAATATTACAAACTAACTAGCAAATCCGTTGCTGTTTGCAGTTCCAGCATGTAAGTTAGTATTAAAGAAAGACCCAAGAAAGTTTGGTGTAGTCAGGGGATATACACTGACTAATTTCAATAGTTAACTTCCCTATATGAACATATCAGCGTTGTAAGTTGTATGATCATACACAAGTATTGTAAGTTATACGATTATAAATAAGCAATGCAACTTGTCTTTCAGTAATCATTTAAAAAAAATTCAATAGCTTTAAACAAGTATGAAGCTATATACGTTTATATTACTTTACCAAGAGAAAAGAATATAGAATATGTGCATTTTAACCCCCTTGGTTAATGGGGTTTCAAGCCGATCTATGTATCCTTTCCACCGCCACAGAAGAATATTTTAATCCCTAAAATAAAATTAAACATCAACTCTCAAAATTGTAAATAATTTTTTGGGACCAATGTAAGTCGTTATATTTTCGGAAACAAAAAAAAAATCAAGAAGTATTTACTTGTTGTTAATAAATTTATGCAGTATATGATGCGCTAAAACATCGTTTGCTTAAAAATATGGCGAGAATCAATGTATATATACCAAGAGGTGCGTATCTCTTAGTTTATATACGCCTAACATTTTGTATATTTCTGTGCATATACACAGAGTACTGAATATTCCTCAGTCTGTATATACCGCCTCGTTTGCATACCTCGGTGAATATACAGTGAAAGTATATTTTAATCCCCATTTTATATAAAAAAAAAGATATCTTGGCTGATAGTGTACAGGTGTAATGAAGCCTTAATAATTAGCGGACAGTCATTGGGCTTTCAACAAAACGCAATAAACTAGATACAAAAATATAAACAATTTGAAAACTGACTGCAACATTAAACATTGAAAATTATACAGCGAGTTTGCTCTTACGTTCAAATATTATCGTTTTCCATCACACTGACTAAGATCAAGTGGATTTAACTCACACGAAGAGAGGGATTCGAACCTATGTCAGGCCAGTCCTAAAATTTACAGACCGGTGAGTCAGGTGGCGTTCCTTGATGTCAGTGAAGAGCTTTTGCTGCGTGGAATTGTAGGTACCCTCCGCTTCCTCGTATCGTACCTACTAACCTCTTCGAATATAATTATAATGCTATCCATTGTTCTCGAATTATATTTATTATAGTCACTGGGGAAGTGCGAAACCTATAGGGGTCATATAGTACCAGGGATATATATATATATATATATATATATATATATATATATATATATATATATATATATATATATATATATATATATATATATATATATACAAAACAACCACTGTGAAAGAATAGAGAAATTCCAAGCGCATTCGTGACTACTCACATTATCAAGGATAGTTCCTTGATAATGTGAGTAGTCACGAAAGCGCTTGGAATTTCTCTATTCTTTCAGAGTGGTTGTTTTGCATATTCTGAAATCAACTGTTTACTGTGATCTTATTGCATATATACATATATATACATATATATATACATATATATATACATATATATATACACACATATATATATATATATATATATATATATATAAATATACATATATACATATATATATATATGTCGTGCCGAATATGTAAAACTGGTCAATTAGCAATAACTCATTTAAAATTAAGTTCTTTCTAAAATTTCCTCTTATACGTTTAAAGATATATTTTTTTCATTAATGTTAATGTAAAATTTTTTAATTTTGCACCAAAAATATCTTAGAAAACTTACCTAATCTTATTATAACAAGAACAATTTATTTTAGCCTAACCCAACTAAATATATTTTAGATTTGTTTACAATAATTTAATACTAAACAAACACAGTGAAATATATTTTGTTCGTTAGGTTCAGAATGATTTTGGCGAAATTATTGCATACACAAATTTTCACTTGTCCTATATGGCAAGATGAGCGTTGCTATTTAAGCCAAGATCGCAAGTTCTGCCTATTCGGCACGACATATACATACATATATCTATATATACATATACATATATATATATATATATATATATATATATATATATATATATATATATATATATATATATGTATATATATATATATATATATATATATATATATATATATATATATATATATATATATATATATATATATATATATATATATATATATATATATATGCAAAACACAACAATTGTTCCTTGATAATGTGAGTAGTCACGAAAACGCTTGGAATTTCTCTATTCTTTCACAGTGGTTATTTTGCATATTCTGAAATCACCTGTTTACTGTGATCTTATTGCATATATATATATATATATATATATATATATATATATATATATATATATATATATATATATATATATATATATATATATATATATATATATATATATATATATGTATATATATATGCAAGACAAGCCACAGAGGGGTGGAAATCTTTAGCTCAAGTACTTTCACACTTCTCAGTGCGTCATCAGGAGCTGTGCAATGTTGCATGGGAGCAACCAAAGCAGGGAGAGAAGTCTCAGAATTGTGTAGGTGTCCCCGGCCACGGTTACCCTTAGACTGGGTTAGTGGTTGGTGCCAACCCAACCCTACCATCATCCCCCTACTACCCACATGAGGTAGGAGGGTTTCTGAGATGTCAAGTAGGAAATTATAAGATATAAAAAGCCAGCCCCAAGCTTTTTCTAATTGTTTATAACAGGTCATGTGGTTTGAGAAAATAAGTTTCTATTTAGATACTGTAGACATGGATAGCTAATATTCTGTGTGACCTTTTCAAATAATGAAAGAAAGGAATACAATGTGCTCTTTGTCTATTTAAATGTCCTGCTCTGAGGTACTCGAATGTTCTACCCATGTACTCAGAAGTATCTCTTCCTAAATATTGTCTACTATTTTCTCAGTGGCTATTAATATGCCATACATGGGGACTTCTATGCTTATCCGATAATATTTATGTGATCTAAATTCTACTAATATCCATTAATCTTTCCTTACGTTATCTTGTGTGCTTGTCACTGTATGGTACATTAACAGCTGCAGGTGTTATATAACCATCAAAACTGACGTGGTGTGAAGTTTTTGTACGTAGACACTGGTCGGGCATCACTAATCCATCAACCCACCTGGCATAATGAACAATCCTGTGATTTTGTACAGCATTATTGTTTAAGATTGCGTACAATGGACTCTACTAAATAATGATCGAGCTCGTATAACCCATAATTTGAGTTGTATACTGTACTCCTTTCATGTTTTAAGAGGGAAGATTCAATTATGTTTCTTTCCTTGACTGAACTGTTTGGTACTATAATCTGGGCAGTATCCCACCCTGGTGGGTGATTACATGCACTAACGTGGTTAAAGATAGCGTTCGACTCCTGCCCTGTACTAAGTATTTATGCTGGTCAATTCTAGTTTCCAGAAATTTACCTGTTTGACCGTTATATGAGTACATGGGACCTTGTAAACTCCACCAACTTTGTTGGAAGGTGCGTTTTTAATCAGCCTTTGTTTCACTGTCCCCGTGTTTTTGAAAGCCACGTTTATATTGATCTTTTTTAATACCTCACGCAGGCAAGCCAGATTCTCATTGTATGGTAACAATAGTACATTTTTCCTGGCCATCACTTCTCAAGGTTCAGTTCTGTAGAAAGTCTTTTTTGCTGACATTAGTGCCTTCTCGACAAAATCCTTAGGATATCTTAGTTTTGTGGCTATGTTGAATATCTTGCTGATTTCGTCCTCTAGGTACTCTGGACTGCAGATGCCCAACGCTCTCAAGAACATTGTGAGGAACACACTCCTTTTTATCCTGGTTTCGTGGCTGGAATAGTAGTGAATGTATGACGACACACTGGTGGACTTCCTATAAACTGTGAATTTGAATTTCCTATCGACTCGATGGATTAAAACATCTAGGAACGGCAAAGTATTATTTATTTCATGTTCTATGGTGAACTTAATGGAAGGTACTAAACCATTGAGTCTGGGAAGAAACTCATCAAGGTTGTGATCATTAGGCCACAGGCAGAGAACATCATCTACGTATCTGAACCAACTAGCTTTATCTGGGAGAATGTCTTTAAGAAGTCTGGCCTCATAGAATTCCATATATAGGTTGCTAAGTATGGGGCTAAGGGGATTTCCCATTGCCATGCCTTGTTTTTGAGCATAGAATTTCCCTTCAAACACGAATTTGCAATCAGTAACACAAAGTTTTATCAATTCAGTTATTGTTTTCGTGAGGAAGGGCATGGGGAAGTTTTCTAGTTCCTCTTCGAGGTACGAAAGCAAGTCAGGGACAGGGACTTTGGTGAACACAGCTGTGACATCAAAGCTCACTAAAGAAAAGTCATGAGGGGAATTTAATTTCTGGAGCCTCTCAGCGAGGGCAACATTATTTTTAATATGTACTGAGATCTTACCAACCATGGGAGTTAGAAGTTTAACCAACCATTTAGACAGATTATATGCTGCTGAGCCTACTGAACTAATAATGGTACAGGTTTGGTATCCTGGCTCATGGGTCTTGATTACCCTATAAGGGTAACCGTGGCTGGTGACACCTACGCTACTCTGAGACCTCTCTCACTGCTTTGGTTGCTCCCTTGCAACATTGCACAGCTCCTGATGACGCACTGAGAAGTGTAAAAGTACTTGAGCTAAAGATTTCCACCCCACTGTGGCTTGTCCTGCACAGTTAAGATCGCCCGTCTGCGATTGTTTGCAACCTACTCTTGTTCGGCAATGTCTGTCTTGCAGTTCCTGAAAGACGAGGCAAACTGCTAACCACGTCGGTTATCAAGGCAGTGCGCAACTACCCAAGAACGGATAACTGTGTCCCTCTGCCCCATCATCGCAGGAATCAAAGAGGTAGACCCAAGAAAAGTCCCACTGAAAACGAGAAAATTTGCTCAGAGGTTAGCAAAAAAATTGAAGAAGGTAACACAGTGGGAGCAATAAGAATAATTACAAGTGACGACACTGTAGCCCCCAAGGATGAGACCATAGCCATCAACGACAACCCTGAGGAAGACCCCATCACTGAACAATTAATTTTGCCAGAATCGGAAGTCTATAAGGCGATCGTGTCATTTCCAGCAGGATCTGCAGAAGGTTACACTGGAATTCGACCTCAGCACCTCAAAGAGATGGTAAATCCAGTACTCGGTGAATCTGCATCAATTCTTCTCACCGAGTTAACAACTTTCGTCAACAATTGCCTGGCTGGGCGAATCCCAGAAGAAATTAAACCTTTCTTTTTTGGAGCCTCACTATGTGCTTTGAAGAAGAGGGATGGGGGAATCAGACCCATTGCAGTTGGAAACACTCTTTGCCGTCTCGTTGCCAAAGCGGCAGTGAGAAACATTCGCCTAGAAGCTGCCACTTTACTCCAGCCACAACAAGTGGGCTTTGGGGTCTCTCAAGGCAGTGAAGCTGCAGCTCATGCGGCAAGGGCCTACATCAGGGGCCTACCAGAAGACAAGGCCATAGTCAAACTTGATTTTAGAAATGCTTTTAATATGGCGAAGAGAGATGCTGTTTTGCCAGCTGTTTGGGTTCGGTTCCCCAGGCTCTTTCCCTTCATTTCAGCCGGCTACAGCAAACCCTCAATTCTTTTGTTTGGAGAACATGAAATTCGATCATCAGAGGGTGTTCAGCAGGGTGACCCACTCGCTCCACTTCTCTTCTGCTTAGCAGTAAGAGAACTAACTTCCAGCCTAAGCAGTGAGCTCAATATCTGGTACCTGGATGACGGCACTCTGGCAGGTACTGAAGAGTCCCTGGTGGGGGACCTACAATTGGTGAAAACACAGGGAGAAGACTTGGGACTCATCCTCAATCCCTCCAAGTGTGAAATCATCACAGCGAACCAGGAAATAATCAATGCTGTGCGAAGAATCCTCCCAGAAGTCTCAACTACAACTCCGTCCAACAGTACCCTCTTGGGGGCACCGCTGGGTCACCAGGCCATCGATACTGTCCTCAGGGACAAATTGAATGACCTGATGAGAATGGAGGAGAGTATAAGCGATCTTGATGCCCATGATGCTCTCTATCTCCTCACAAGGTGTCTTACTATGCCAAGACTCACTTACTTCTTGAAGTGTGCACCCTCTTTTGACAACCCAACACTCGATGAATATGACGCACACCTGAGATCAACTTTTAAGAAGGCACTGAAACTGTCACTAGAGGATGAGCAATGGGATCAGGCAACCCTCCCAGTGCGACTGGGAGGTATAGGGGTGCGTAAAGCAACGCATGTTGCTTTACCTGCTTTTCTGTCTTCGTGTTTGGCTTCCAGTGCATTAGTCAAGAAGATAGTGCCCGAACGCTTGAGACACGTGGTAGGAGCTCAAGACCCCAGGTTTACTGAAGCAGCGATTCGGTGGGACACCCTTACAGACTCCTCCAGTAGACCAGCTCCTCCCAAACAGCACAAACAGTCCCACTGGGACAAACCGATCATGGAAAAAATCGCCAACACAATGCTCTCCAATGCTTCAGGAAAGAACAAAGCTCGTCTCCTGGCAGTGAAGGCACCACACTCAGGAAATTTCCTGTTAGCTGTTCCCAATTCCTCCCTGGGCACCCGTCTCGACCCACAGGCCATTCGGATTGGTGTTGCTCTTCGCCTAGCCGCCCCCATCCTCACCGAACATAGGTGTATTTGCGGCAGAGCGACAGCTGATCAATTCGGACTTCATGGTCTCATGTGCCACACAGCAGAAGGGAAGTATGCCAGACATGAGAAGATCAATGACATAATAAAGAGAAGCCTCGCCACAGCCCGTTGCCCAGCTCAACGGGAAACCCAAGTGCAGAGGTCTGATGGAAGTCAAAAGCGTCCTGATGGAGCCACTATGCTACCCTGGAAGGATGGAAAGCAGATTGCCTGGGACTACACCTGTGCTGCCACATTGGCAGACACCTACTTGCCACACTCCGTAGTGGAAGGGGGTGGAGCTGCCAACCACAGGGAGACCCAGAAGATCCGAAAATATGAAGACCTTTCCCCTTGCTATAACTTCATTCCAATAGGGTCGGAGACCCTTGGAGCATGGTGCAAGTGCGCTCTAAAGTTCCTCAAAGAGCTGGGTGACAAGCTCATCATAGAAACCAAGGACCACAGGGCGACCAGCTTCCTCTTTCAGAGACTCAGTGTTGCGAGCCAGAGAGGAAATGCCTGCAGCATTCTGGTCACGCGGCCCACCGCAGGGGAGCTGGACGAAGTATTCGAAATGTAGCTCTGAGCTACCTATATTGTTTTACTTTCTGTTGTATTTTTGTGAATGTTTGGCCAATGTATTTTGTCTTTAAATAGAACATACTTGAAATATAGGGGGTGGTAGGAAAAAATTCTCAAACAGCTTCAGGGAGAACCTTGAGTTTTCCCTGAAGCAAGTTTATTCTTTTCTTGAAGGATGAGGGTCCCTACGACAGTTCTAGAGGTGGCACCTCCCTATATTTTATGATATATATATATATATATATATATATATATATATATATATATATATATATATATATATATATATATATATATATATATATATATATATATATATATATATATATATATGTATATATATATGTATATAAATATATATGTATATATATATGTATATATATATATATATATATGTATATGTATATATATATATATGTATATATATATATGTATATGTATATATGCAAAACAACCACTCTGAAAGAATAGAGAAATTCCAAGTGCTTTCGTGACTACTCACATTATCAAGGAACTATGAAAGTGAAGCATCCAAGGAAGCTATATAAGGGGTCGGCCAGCACCTCACTATCAGATCCCACAACGGTTAAACACGTGACGCGCGGCGAGCCAACTTGGACAGGTCCTTTGCAAAACTCACCCCCAAGCTATTTATTTGTCCAGTGTATTATTAAATTCTACCCAAATTCTATTAATTATAAATGGATCTAATTTATATAAACCAAAGGAAATATTCATATTATTGTCAAAACTGCTTTTTATGAAACAAGATTCAATTATATTCCTATCGACCATGGACTTGCTTGATACTACTTTCTCAACTTTTTGAAAATCAATTGGATGGTTAAAATCTCTTACATGAATAAATAAAGCATTGGAATCTTGTCCAGTTCCAATGCTATATTTATGTTGTTTTAATTTTAGTTCGAGATTTTTACCAGTTTGACCGTAATAAACTTTATCGCAAATTTTACAAGGAATCTTATAGACACATCCATCAGCATTTTGGGGGGAATTCTTAATCAAAAGTTTTTTTACTGTATCAAGATTTTTGAATACAACTTTAATATTAAAAGTCTTAAGAAGAGAAGGCATATCAACCAAGTTTTCATGGTAAGGGAGAACCAACATATTTTTAGTTGAATAAGGCTGGTTGCCCTTTTTTGGATTATAAAAAGTGTTCCTAGCAACTTTAAAAGATTTATCAATTACATTTCTTGGGTATTTTAAATCATTACCTATTTCATAAATTTTGGATATTTCCTCATCTATGAACTCAGGACTACAAATTCGTAAAGCTCTCAAAAACATTGATGAGAAAACAGACAGTTTGACTCTATCTTGATGCGAGGAATAATAGTGGACATAGGAACAGTTATTTGTAGGTTTTCTGTAAATTTTAAATTTGAATTCATTATTACTCTTAATAATTAAAACATCTAGAAAAGGCAATGAGTTATTTTCTTCAAACTCAACAGTAAAGTTTATAGAATGGGCTAAGCTATTTAATTTTCCAAGAAAATGGTGTATATCTACATTTTTGGGCATAAGACACAAAATATCATCAACATATCTGAACCATTTAGCTCTATTAGGGAGGATTGTGTTAAGCAACCTTGTTTCAAAAAATTCCATGTATAGGTTACTAAGAACAGGTGAAAGAGGATTTCCCATTGCCATACCAAACTTCTGAGTGTAAAACTTATCATTAAATACAAATTTTGCATCAACAATGCAAAGTTTAATAAGTTTAATGATAGTAGGAACTGGCAATGGTAAATCATAGTTAACGAGTTCTTCAGATAAGAAACTTAATAAATCATCAACAGGAACTTTCGTAAACAAGGAAGTAACATCAAAACTAACCATGTTAAAATCATTTAAGTCAGTCAAGGAGTTTAATTTATCAACCAAGTCTATGTTGTTTTTAACATTAAAGTTAGAAATTTTGCCAACAATAGGGCTCAAAATATCGACAAGCCATTTGGATAATTTATATGAAACTGACTCTATGGAGCTAATAATTGGTCTGACTGGATTCCCTGGTTTGTGTGTTTTTATTAGTCCATACATGTAAGGTAAAGATGGATTAGTGGAAGTAAATTGTTTGACTAATTCATCTTTGCCTTTCAGTAGAAGTTTTATTGTTTTATTGAAATTGCTGTTAACGGTTTCTAGGGGATTTTTCCTAAGTTTAGAATAGGTTTCAGTATCATCTAAGAGATTATTCATTTTTTCTTGGTAATCATTTTCTTTCATAATTACTATTGCATTTATTTTGTCTGCTTTAGTAAGGCGCAAATTTTTATTGTTATTAAGTGTATCATAAGACTTAAAGAATCTTTGAGGGCAATTGGGAATGTTTGGTTTTAACATAGAGCTGTATACCATTCCTTTACTAATATTAATTTCATCAGAGGATAAATCAGAAAATTTCTCAAAGTTACAAAAGGCTTTTGCAATTTCAACATTATTAAGTTTTTTTGAAGTTGCAAAACTTAGGCCAAAACCTAGAGCAGCAGTTGTATGTTTGTCTAAAATTTCATCTGATAAGTTAATTACAAAATTGTTATTAGCATGCTTTGTCCAATCACTATTTTCAATTAAAATGTCTAATTTTCTTTGTAGTTTGCTCTTCAGTTCATTACAAATTCTTCTGAGTTTATTATAGCAATGATCCAACATACTGTGTTTCCATTCTGATGGAATGGCCTGATTAAAAGAGTATTTTTTGTTTCTCAATATTCTGAATGCTTCCTTCTCCTGTATTTTAGTTATTTCAATATGTTTCTGAAGAATAATTCTCATAAAATCATCAAAAGGACGATCTCTCATGTCAAGGAGTCTATTGGGTAAAAGAGACTTGGGCAGAACTTGTTCATTTAAACAATTTTTTAAAAAATTAAGTCGAATTTTTAACTTGTGGGACTTGATCAGTGCAGAAGAAAACTGTGAAACAAAAGATATATGATTAGGAAAGCTTATCGAGAACATTCTGAAGAGTCGTGTGGTATCCATTAATGCAATAAGATCACAGGTAATGATTTAAAATACCCAAGAAATGTAATTGATAAATCTTTTAAAGTTGCTAGGAACACTTTTTATAATCCAAAAAAGGGCAACCAGCCTTATTCAACTAAAAATATGTTGGTTCTCCCTTACCATGAAAACTTGGTTGATATGCCTTCTCTTCTTAAGACTTTTAATATTAAAGTTGTATTCAAAAATCTTGATACAGTAAAAAAACTTTTGATTAAGAATTCCCCCCAAAATGCTGATGGATGTGTCTATAAGATTCCTTGTAAAATTTGCGATAAAGTTTATTACGGTCAAACTGGTAAAAATCTCGAACTAAGATTAAAACAACATAAATATAGCATTGGAACTGGACAAGATTCCAATGCTCTATTTATTCATGTAAGAGATTTTAACCATCCAATTGATTTTCAAAAAGTTGAGAAAGTAGTATCAAGCAAGTCCATGGTCGATAGGAATATAATTGAATCTTGTTTCATAAAAAGCAGTTTTGACAATAATATGAATATTTCCTTTGGTTTATATAAATTAGATCCACTTATAATTAATAGAATTTGGGTAGAATTTAATAATACACTGGACAAATAAATAGCTTGGGGGTGAGTTTTGCAAAGGACCTGTCCAAGTTGGCTCGCCGCGCGTCACGTGTTTAACCGTTGTGGGATCTGATAGTGAGGTGCTGGCCGACCCCTTATATAGCTTCCTTGGATGCTTCACTTTCATAGTTCCTTGATAATGTGAGTAGTCACGAAAGCGCTTGGAATTTCTCTATTCTTTCAGAGTGGTTGTTTTGCATATTTTGAAATCACCTGTTTACTGTGATCTTATTGCATATATATATATATATATATATATATATATATATATATATATATATATATATATATATATATATATATATATATATATATATATATATATATATATATATATATATATATATATATATATATATATATATATATATATATATATATATATATATATATATATATATATATATATATATATATATATATATATATACATATATATATATATATATATATATATATATATATATATATATATATATATATATATATATATATATATACATATATATATATTATATATATATACATACATATATATATATATATATATATATATATATATATGTATATACTATATATATATACTATATATATATATATACTATATATTTTTTATTTTATTATCACACTGGCCGATTCCCACCAAGGCAGGGTGGCCCGAAAAAGAAAAACTTTCACCATCATTCACTCCATCACTATCTTGCCAGAAGGGTGCTTTACACTACAGTTTTTAAACTGCAACATTAACACCCCTCCTTCAGAGTGCAGGCACTGTACTTCCCATCTCCAGGACTCAAGTCCGGCCTGCCGGTTTCCCTGAACCCCTTCATAAATGTTACTTTGCTCACACTCCAACAGCACGTCATGTATTAAAAACCATTTGTCTCCATTCACTCCTATCAAACACGCTCACGCATGCCTGCTGGAAGTCCAAGCCCCTCGCACACAAAACCTCTTTTACCCCCTCCCTCCAACCTTTCCTAGGCCGACCCCTACCCCGCCTTCCTTCCACTACAGACTGATACACTCTTGAAGTTATTCTGTTTCGCTCCATTCTCTCTACATGTCCGAACCACCTCAACAACCCCTCCTCAGCCCTCTGGACAACAGTTTTGGTAATCCCGCACCTCCTCCTAACTTCCAAACTACGAATTCTCTGCATTATATTCACACCACACATTGCCCTCAGACATGACATCTCCACTGCCTCCAGCCTTCTCCTCGCTGCAACATTCATCACCCATGCTTCACACCCATATAAGAGCGTTGGTAAAACTATACTCTCATACATTCCCCTCTTTGTCTCCAAGGACAAAGTTCTTTGTCTCCACAGACTCCTAAGTGCACCACTCACTCTTTTTCCCTCATCAATTCTATGATTCACCTCATCTTTCATAGACCCATCCGCTGACACGTCCACTCCCAAATATCTGAATACATTCACCTCCTCCATACTCTCTCCCTCCAATCTGATATTCAATCTTTCATCACCTAATCTTTTTGTTATCCTCATAACCTTACTCTTTCCTGTATTCACCTTTAATTTTCAATCTCTGCAACTTCTCTTCTGAATCTCCCAAGAGCACAGTGTCATCAGCAAAGAGCAGCTGTGACAACTCCCACTTTGTGTGTGATTCTTTATCTTTTAACTCCACGCCTCTTGTCAAGACCCTCGCATTTACTTCTCTTACAACCTCATCTATAAATATATTAAACAACCACGGTGACATCACACATCCTTGTCTAAGGCCTACTTTTACTGGGAAATAATTTCCCTCTTTCCTACATACTCTAACTTGAGCCTCACTATCCTCGTAAAAACTCTTCACTGCTTTCAGTAACCTACCTCCTACACCATACACTTGCAACATCTGCCACATTGCCCCCCTATCCACCCTGTCATACGCCTTTTCCAAATCCATAAATGCCACAAAGACCTCTTTACCTTATCTAAATACTCTTCACTTATATGTTTCACTGTAAACACCTGGTCCACACACCCCCTACCTTTCCTAAAGCCTCCTTGTTCATCTGCTATCCTATTCTCCGTCTTACTCTTAATTCTTTCAATAATAATTCTACCATACACTTTACCAGGTATACTCAGCAGGCTTATCCCCCTATAATTTTTGCACTCTCTTTTATCCCCTTTGCCTTTATAAAAAGGAACTATGCATGCTCTCTGCCAATCGCTAGGTACCTTACCCTCTTCCATACATTTATTAAATAATTGCACCAACCACTCCAAAACTATATCCCCACCTGCTTTTAACATTTCTATCTTTATCCCATCAATCCCGGCTGCCTTACCCCCTTTCATTTTACCTACTGCCTCACGAACTTCCCCCACACTCACAACTGGCTCTTCCTCACTCCTAAAAGATGTTATTCCTCCTTGTCCTATACACGCAATCACAGCTTCCCTATCTTCATCAACATTTAACAATTCCTCAAAATATTCCCTCCATCTTCCCAATACCTCTAACTCTCCATTTAATAACTCTCGTCTCCTATTTTTAACTGACAAATCCATTTGTTCTCTAGGCTTTCTTAACTTGTTAATCTCACTCCAAAACTTTTTCTTATTTTCAACAAAATTTCTTGATAACATCTCACCCACTCTCTCATTTGCTCTCTTTTTACATTGCTTCACCACTCTCTTAACCTCTCTCTTTTTCTCCATATACTCTTCCCTCCTTGCATCACTTCTACTTTGTAAAAACTTCTCATATGCTAACTTTTTCTCCCTTACTACTCTCTTTACATCATCATTCCACCAATCGCTCCTCTTCCCTCCCGCACCCACTTTCCTGTAACCACAAACTTCTGCTGAACACTCTAACACTACATTTTTAAACCTTCCCCATACCTCTTCGACCCCATTGCCTATGCTCTAATTAGCCCATCTATCCTCCAATAGCTGTTTATATCTTACCCTAACTGCCTCCTCTTTTAGTTTATAAACCTTCACCTCTCTCTTCCCTGATGCTTCTATTCTCCTTGTATCCCATCTATCTTTTACTCTCAGTGTAGCTACAACTAGAAAGTGATCTGATATATCTGTGGCCCCTCTATAAACATGTACATCCTGAAGAGAACTCAACAGTCTTTTATCTACTAATACATAATCCAACAAACTACTGTCATTTCGCCCTACATCATATCTTGTATACTTATTTATCCTATTTTTCTTAAAATATGTATTACCTATAACTAAACCCCTTTCTATACAAAGTTCAATCAAAGGGCTCCCATTATCATTTACACCTGGCACACCAAACTTACCTACCACACCCTCTCTAAAAGTTTCTCCCACTTTAGCATTCAGGTCCCCTATCACAATTACTCTCTCACTTGGTTCAAAGGCTCCTATACATTCACTTAACATCTCCCAAAATCTCTCTCTCTCCTCTGCATTCCTCTCTTCTCTTGTATATATATATATATATATATATATATATATATATATATATATATATATATATATATATATATATATATATATATATATATATATATTTATATATATATAAATATACAAACACTGACCTCTGGCTGAAGGTGACTCGAGATCAGTGTTTGTGTATATTTCGCCTGCTCTTGCGGATTCTTTGCATATATATATATTTTTTTTTTTTTTTTTTATCACACCGGCCGACTCCCACCAAGGCAGGGTGGCCCGAAAAAGAAAAACCCTCACCATCATTCACTCCATCACTGTCTTGCCAGAAGGGTGCTTTACACTACAGTTTTTAAACTGCAACATTAACACCCCTCCTTCAGAGTGCAGGCACTGTACTTCGCATCTCCAGGACTCAAGTCCGGCCTGCCGGTTTCCCTGAATCCCTTCATAAATGTTACTTTGCTCACACTCCAACAGCACGTCAAGTATTAAAAACCATTTGTCTCCATTCACTCCTATCAAACACGCTCACGCATGCCTGCTGGAAGTCCAAGCCCCTCGCACACAAAACCTCCTTTACCCCCTCCCTCCAACCCTTCCTAGGCCGACCCCTACCCCGCCTTCCTTCCACTACAGACTGATACACTCTTGAAGTCATTCTGTTTCGCTCCATTCTCTCTACATGTCCGAACCACCTCAACAACCCTTCCTCAGCCCTCTGGACAACAGTTTTGGTAATCCCGCACCTCCTCCTAACTTCCAAACTACGAATTCTCTGCATTATATTCACACCACACATTGCCCTCAGACATGACATCTCCACTGCCTCCAGCCTTCTCCTCGCTGCAACATTCATCACCCACGCTTCACACCCATATAAGAGCGTTGGTAAAACTATACTCTCATACATTCCCCTCTTTGCCTCCAAGGACAAAGTTCTTTGTCTCCACAGACTCCTAAGTGCACCACTCACTCTTTTTCCCTCATCAATTCTATGATTCACCTCATCTTTCATAGACCCATCCGCTGACACGTCCACTCCCAAATATCTGAATACGTTCACCTCCTCCATACTCTCTCCCTCCAATCTGATATTCAATCTTTCATCACCTAAACTTTTTGTTATCCTCATAACCTTACTCTTTCCTGTATTCACCTTTAATTTTCTTCTTTTGCACACCCTACCAAATTCATCCACCAATCTCTGCAACTTCTCTTCAGAATCTCCCAAGAGCACAGTGTCATCAGCAAAGAGCAGCTGTGACAACTCCCACTTTGTGTGTGATTCTTTATCTTTTAACTCCACGCCTCTTGCCAAGACCCTCGCATTTACTTCTCTTACAACCCCATCTATAAATATATTAAACAACCACGGTGACATCACACATCCTTGTCTAAGGCCTACTTTTACTGGGAAAAAATTTCCCTCTTTCCTACATACTCTAACTTGAGCCTCACTATCCTCGTAAAAACTCTTCACTGCTTTCAGTAACCTACCTCCTACACCATACACTTGCAACATCTGCCACATTGCCCCCCTATCCACCCTGTCATACGCCTTTTCCAAATCCATAAATGCCACAAAGACCTCTTTAGCCTTATCTAAATACTGTTCACTTATATGTTTCACTGTAAACACCTGGTCCACACACCCCCTACCTTTCCTAAAGCCTCCTTGTTCATCTGCTATCCTATTCTCCGTCTTACTCTTAATTCTTTCAATTATAACTCTACCATACACTTTACCAGGTACACTCAACAGACTTATCCCCCTATAATTTTTGCACTCTCTTTTATCCCCTTTGCCTTTATACAAAGGAACTATGCATGCTCTCTGCCAATCCCTAGGTACCTTACCCTCTTCCATATATATTTATATTATATATTATATATTATATTTATATATATATATATTTATATATATATATATATATATATATATATATATATATATATATATATATATATATATATATATATATATATATATATATATGCAATAAAATCACAGTAAACAGGTGATTTCAAAATATGCAAAACAACCACTCTGAAAGAATAGGGAAATTCCAAGCGCTTTCGTGACTACTCACATTATCAAGGAACTATGAAAGTAAAGCATCCAAGGAAGCTATATAAGGGGTCCGGCCAGCACCTCACTATCAGATCCCACAACGGTTAAACACGTGACGCGCGGCGACCCAACTTGGATAGGTCCCTTGCACAACTCACCCCCAAGCTATTCTACCCAAGAAAATTTAAAAATTATTATTTGTCCAGTGTATTATTAAATTCTTCCCAAATTCTATTAATTATAAATGGATCTAATTTATATAAACCAAAGGAAATATTCATATTATTGTCAAAACTGCTTTTTATGAAACAAGATTCAATTATATTCCTGTCGACCATGGACTTGCTTGATACTACTTTCTCAACTTTTCTCAAAAAGTTGAGCAAGTAGTATCAAGCAAGTCAATGGTCGACAGGAATATAATTGAATCTTGTTTCATAAAAAGCAGTTTTGACAATAATATGAATATTTCCTTCGGTTTATATAAATTAGAACCATTTATAATTAATAGAATTTGGGAAGAATTTAATAATACACTGGACAAATAAATAGCTTGGGGGCGAGTTTTGCAAAGGACCTATCCAAGTTGGCTCGCCGCGCGTCACGTGTTTAACCGTTGTGGGATCTGATAGTGAGGTGCTGGCCGACCCCTTATATAGCTTCCTTGGATGCTTCACTTTCATAGTTCCTTGATAATGTGAGTAGTCACGAAAGCTCTTGGAATTTCTCTATTCTTTCAGAGTGGTTGTTTTGCATATATATATATATATATATATATATATATATATATATATATATATATATATATATATATATATATATATATATATATATATATATATATATATATATATATATATGTATATATAAATATATATATATATATATATATATATATATATATATATATATATATATATATATATATGTATATATATATATATATATATATATATATATATATATATATATATATATATATATATATATATATGTATATATATATATATATATATATATATATATATATATATATATATATATATATATATATATATATATATATATATATATATATATATGTATATATATATATATATATATATATATATATATATATATATATATATATATATATATATATATATACATATATATATACATGCAAAACAACCACTCTGAAAGAATAGAGGAATTCCAAGCGCTTTCGTGACTACTCACATTATCAAGGAACTAGTTCCTTGATAATGTGAGTAGTCACGAAAGCGCTTGGAATTTCTCTATTCTTTCAGAATGGTTGTTTTTGCATATTTTGAAATCACCTGTTTACTGTGATCTTATTGCATATATATATACATATATATATATACATATATATATATACATATATATATATATATATATATATATATATATATATATATATATATATATATATATATATATATATATATATATATATATATATATATATATGTATATATATATATATATATGTATATATATATATATATTTATATATATATATATATATATATATATATATATATATATATATATATATATATATATATATATATATATATATATATATATATATGCAATAAGATCACAGTAAGCAGGTGATTTCAAAATATGCAAAACAACCACTCTGAAAGAATAGAGAAATTCCAAGCGCTTTCGTGACTACTCACATTATCAAGTCACGAATGCGCTTGGAATTTCTCTATTCTTTCAGAGTGGTTGTTTTGCATATATATATATATATATATATATATATATATATATATATATATATATATATATATATATATATATATATATATATATATATATATATATATATATATATATATATATATATATATATATATACATATATATATACATTAATTTATCATTGACATACCAGTTGTATTCATTGATATTTATTCATATACTGTTAATATACATTGACATACCAATGATATACATAAGAACATAAGAACATAAGAACGAAGGAACACTGCAGAAGGCCTACTGGCCCATGCGAGGCAGGTCCAAGTCTCCTACCGGCTTAAGCCAATGCACCCAACCTAGTCAGGTCAGGTCACATTGACTTAAGGGAGGAACACGGCAACCGACCTGGTAGCACAAGCTATCAGGTCTAACTCACACCCACCCACATCCACTCATGTATTTATCCAACCTATTTTTAAAGCTACACAACGTTCTGGCCTCTATAACGGTACTTGGGAGTTTGTTCCACTCATCCACAACTCTATTACCAAACCAGTACTTTCCTATATCCTTCCTGAATCTGAATTTTTCCAACTTAAAACCATTGCTGCGAGTCCTGTCTAGGCTAGATATTTTCAGCACACTATTTACATCCCCTTTATTTATTCCTGTCTTCCATTTATACACCTCAATCATATCCCCCCTAATTCTACGTCTTTCTAGAGAGTGCAGATTCAGGGCCCTTAGTCTATCCTCATAGGGAAGGTTTCTTATTTCTTACACTCCTGCTATTAGTATAGTAAACCTTAAGGGAGCTAGTCCCTTGCTGCCCTCTGCTGTCCCCCTTTGTTTGCTGACCTGATCTATTGTCTTTATTTATAACTTCATGCTGAATGCCTTTTATACATTTACTGTTTCCAACCCAAGTGTTGCAACCTGCTTGTTTCCCACACACACCCATACCTCTATCTTCCATCAGTTTAAAATCATAGGCATTTCACCAATGGCCTTCTCAATCGAGTCTGCAAGTGCTACCACCCCAGCCCCAGAGAGATGTACCCCATCCCTTGCATACATATCATGTTTGCCATAAAAGTTGTTCCAGTTGTCAATGAATGGGATTGCAAGTTCCTTGCAGTATCTGTCTAGCCAGCAATTTACACCAATTGCCCTAGACAACCATTCATTTCCTACTCCCCTTCTAGGCAAGATGCTACATATGATTGGGATCCCTCCCTTAGACTTAATGAAATCTATAGCTGACCTGTACTTATCTAGCAGCTCTTCTCTCCTACCCTTCCCAATATCATTTCCACCAGCACTGAGACAGATAATGGGCTTGCTCCCATTACCTGACATGATATTATCCAGCCTGTTGACAATGTCCCCAACACCAGCTCCAGGGAAGCACACTCTATCTCTCATCTTCTTATTCCTATTACAAAAAGCACGGTCAATGTATCTTACCTGAGAGTCACCAACCACAAGAATGCGCTTACCTCCATTAGCAGGGGCAGTAGTACCCTTACCTTCACTGGCCACTGAAGTACATTCATCCTGAAGAACAGAGAAGCGATTTCCTACCTTCAGATCTTCACTCTTAACTTTCCTTACTCTGATGCGCCTTCCATTACTGTGAACTACTCGCCACTTGTAGCAGGTGCTGGGCTGCACCTCACTGCTGGTAGCCGTTGCTGCCTCCCCAACTACAGCCTCCTCACAGCGAGAGACAGACTGCACCTCGCTGCTAGAAGCCTCATTCCCCACAACTCCAGCCACCTCACACTCTCTCCCAGACCCATTGAGGTGGACCTTCAGCCTCCTAATCTCCTCCTGGAGAAGCAAGACCTCCTCCTTCAACTCTCCAACCTCAATTTTTAAAACACTGCAGAAGCAAGCCATGCTTTGTAACATTCCATTAATATACACTGACATACTATTCATATACATTGACATATTATTGATATACATTGATATACACTGATGTGCCATTAATGTACTGTCTGCCCTATCTATAGATTTTTATGTTGCCACAATCTATAGTTTTGATTTCCAGCCCACTCCACACCTAGTGCTGTTTTCCAGCCCTCTATCCCTCTAGTACTGTTTTCCAGCCCTCTCTCCCTCTAGTGCTGTTTTCCTGCCCTCTCTCCCTCTAGTGCTGTTTTCCTGCCCTCTCTCCCTCTAGTGCTGTTTTCCAGCCCTCTCTCCCTCTAGTACTGTTTTCCAGCCCTCTATCCCTCAAGTACTGTTTTCCAGCCCTCTCTCCCTCTAGTGCTGTTTTCCAGCCCTCTCTCCCTCTAGAACTGTTTTCCAGCCCTCTCTCCATCTAGTGCTGCTTTCCAGCCCTCTATCCCACTAGTACTGTTTTCCAGCCCTCTCTCCCTCTAGTACTGTTTTCCAGCCCTCTCTCCCTCTAGTGCTGTTTTCCAGCCCTCTCTCCATCTAGTGCTGTTTTCCAGCCCTGTATCCCTCTAGTACTGTTTTCCAGCCCTCTCTCCCTCTAGTGCTGTTTTCCAGCCCTCTCTCCATCTAGTGCTGTTTTCCAGCCCTCTCTCCCTCTAGTACTGTTTTCCAGCCCTCTATCCCTCTAGTACTGTTTTCCAGCCCTCTCTCCCTCTAGTGCTGTTTTCCAGCCCTCTCTCCCTCTAGTGCTGTTTTCCAGCCCTCTCTCCATCTAGTGCTGTTTTCCAGCCCTCTCTCCCTCTAGTGCTGTTTTCCAGCCCTCTCTCCCTCTAGTGCTGTTTTCCAGCCCTCTCTCCCTCTAGTGCTGTTTTCCAGCCCTGTATCCCTCTAGTACTGTTTTCCAGCCCTCTCTCCATCTAGTGCTGTTTTCCAGCCCTCTCTCCCTCTAGTGCTGTTTTCCAGCCCTGTATCCCTCTAGTACTGTTTTCCAGCCCTCTCTCCCTCTAGTACTGTTTTCCAGCCCTCTCTCCATCTAGTGCTGTTTTCCAGCCCTCTCTCCATCTAGTGCTGTTTTCGAGCCCTCTCTCCCTCTAGCACTGTTTTCCAGCCCTCTCTTCCTCTATTGCTGTTTTCCAGCCCTCTCTCCATCTAGTGCTGTTTTCCAGCCCTCTCTCCCTCTAGTGCTGTTTTCCAGCCCTCTCTCCATCTAGTGCTGTTTTCCAGCCCTCTCTCCATCTAGTGCTGTTTTCCAGCCCTCTCTCCATCTAGTGCTGTTTTCGAGCCCTCTCTCCCTCTAGCACTGTTTTCCAGCCCTCTCTTCCTCTATTGCTGTTTTCCAGCCCTCTCTCCCTCTAGTGCTGTTTTCCAGCCCTCTCTCCCTCTAGTGCTGTTTTCCAGTCCTCTCTCCCTCTAGTGCTGTTTTCCAGCCCTCTCTCCATCTAGTGCTGTTTTCCAGCCCTCTCTCCCTCTAGTGCTGTTTTCCAGCCCTCTCTCCGTCTAGTGCTGTTTTCCAGCCCTCTCTCCATCTAGTGCTGTTTTCCAGCCCTCTCTCCCTCTAGTGCTGTTTTCCAGCCCTCTCTCCGTCTAGTGCTGTTTTCCAGCCCTCTCTCCATCTAGTGCTGTTTTCCAGCCCTCTCTCCATCTAGTGCTGTTTTCCAGCCCTCTCTCCATCTAGTGCTGTTTTCCAGCCCTCTCTCCCTCTAGCACTGTTTTCCAGCCCTCTCTCCCTCTAGTGCTGTTTTCCAGCCCTCTCTCCGTCTAGTGCTGTTTTCCAGCCCTCTCTCCCTCTAGCACTGTTTTCCAGCCCTCTCTCCATCTAGTGCTGTTTTCCAGCCCTCTCTCCCTCTAGCACTGTTTTCCAGCCCTCTCTCCATCTAGCACTGTTTTCCAGCCCTCTCTCCGTCTAGTGCTGTTTTCCAGCCCTCTCTCCATCTAGTGCTGTTTTCCAGCCCTCTCTCCCTCTAGTGCTGTTTTCCAGCCCTCTCTCCGTCTAGTGCTGTTTTCCAGCCCTCTCTCCCTCTAGCACTGTTTTCCAGCCCTCTCTCCATCTAGTGCTGTTTTCCAGCCCTCTCTCCCTCTAGCACTGTTTTCCAGCCCTCTCTCCATCTAGTGCTGTTTTCCAGCCCTCTCTCCCTCTAGCACTGTTTTCCAGCCCTCTCTCCATCTAGTGCTGTTTTCCAGCCCTCTCTTCCTCTATTGCTGTTTTCCAGCCCTCTCTCCCTCTAGCACTGTTTTCCAGCCCTCTCTCCATCTAGTGCTGTTTTCCAGCCCTCTCTCCGTCTAGTGCTGTTTTCCAGCCCTCTCTCCCTCTAGTGCTGTTTTCCAGCCCTCTCTCCCTCTAGTGCTGTTTTCCAGCCCTCTCTCCGTCTAGTGCTGTTTTCCAGCCCTCTCTCCCTCTAGCACTGTTTTCCAGCCCTCTCTCCATCTAGCACTGTTTTCCAGCCCTCTCTCCGTCTAGTGCTGTTTTCCAGCCCTCTCTCCCTCTAGCACTGTTTTCCAGCCCTCTCTCCATCTAGTGCTGTTTTCCAGCCCTCTCTCCCTCTAGTGCTGTTTTCCAGCCCTCTCTTCCTCTATTGCTGTTTTCCAGCCCTCTCTCCCTCTAGCACTGTTTTCCAGCCCTCTCTCCCTCTAGCACTGTTTTCCAGCCCTCTCTCCATCTAGTGCTGTTTTCCAGCCCTCTCTCCATCTAGTGCTGTTTTCCAGCCCTCTCTCCCTCTAGTGCTGTTTTCCAGTCCTCTCTCCCTCTAGCACTGTTTTCCAGCCCTCTCTCCGTCTAGTGCTGTTTTCCAGCCCTCTCTCCCTCTAGCACTGTTTTCCAGCCCTCTCTCCATCTAGTGCTGTTTTCCAGTCCTCTCTCCCTCTAGTGCTGTTTTCCAGCCCTCTCTCCCTCTAGCACTGTTTTCCAGCCCTCTCTCCCTCTAGTGCTGTTTTCCAGTCCTCTCTCCCTCTAGTGCTGTTTTCCAGCCCTCTCTCCCTCTAGCACTGTTTTCCAGCCCTCTCTCCATCTAGTGCTGTTTTCCAGTCCTCTCTCCCTCTAGTGCTGTTTTCCAGTCCTCTCTCCATCTAGTGCTGTTTTCCAGCCCTCTCTCCGTCTAGTGCTGTTTTCCAGCCCTCTCTCCGTCTAGTGCTGTTTTCCAGCCCTCTCTCCATCTAGTGCTGTTTTCCAGCCCTCTCTCCATCTAGTGCTGTTTTCCAGCCCTCTCTCCATCTAGTGCTGTTTTCCAGTCCTCTCTCCCTCTAGTGCTGTTTTCCAGTCCTCTCTCCATCTAGTGCTGTTTTCCAGCCCTCTCTCCGTCTAGTGCTGTTTTCCAGCCCTCTCTCCGTCTAGTGCTGTTTTCCAGCCCTCTCTCCATCTAGTGCTGTTTTCCAGCCCTCTCTCCATCTAGTGCTGTTTTCCAGCCCTCTCTCCATCTAGTGCTGTTTTCCAGTCCTCTCTCCCTCTAGTGCTGTTTTCCAGCCCTCTCTCCATCTAGTGCTGTTTTCCAGTCCTCTCTCCCTCTAGTGCTGTTTTCCAGCCCTCTCTCCATCTAGTGCTGTTTTCCAGCCCTCTCTCCGTCTAGTGCTGTTTTCCAGCCCTCTCTCCATCTAGTGCTGTTTTCCAGCCCTCTCTCCCTCTAGTGCTGTTTTCCAGCCCTCTCTCCCTCTAGCACTGTTTTCCAGCCCTCTCTCCGTCTAGTGCTGTTTTCCAGCCCTCTCTCCCTCTAGCACTGTTTTCCAGCCCTCTCTCCCTCTAGTGCTGTTTTCCAGCCCTCTCTCCATCTAGTGCTGTTTTCCAGCCCTCTCTCCCTCTAGTGCTGTTTTCCAGCCCTCTCTCCGTCTAGTGCTGTTTTCCAGCCCTCTCTCCCTCTAGCACTGTTTTCCAGCCCTCTCTCCATCTAGTGCTGTTTTCCAGCCCTCTCTCCCTCTAGCACTGTTTTCCAGCCCTCTCTCCATCTAGTGCTGTTTTCCAGCCCTCTCTCCCTCTAGCACTGTTTTCCAGCCCTCTCTCCATCTAGTGCTGTTTTCCAGCCCTCTCTCCCTCTAGCACTGTTTTCCAGCCCTCTCTCCATCTAGCACTGTTTTCCAGCCCTCTCTCCGTCTAGTGCTGTTTTCCAGCCCTCTCTCCATCTAGTGCTGTTTTCCAGCCCTCTCTCCCTCTAGCACTGTTTTCCAGCCCTCTCTCCGTCTAGTGCTGTTTTCCAGCCCTCTCTCCCTCTAGCACTGTTTTCCAGCCCTCTCTCCCTCTAGTGCTGTTTTCCAGCCCTCTCTCCATCTAGTGCTGTTTTCCAGCCCTCTCTCCCTCTAGTGCTGTTTTCCAGCCCTCTCTCCATCTAGTGCTGTTTTCCAGCCCTCTCTCCATCTAGTGCTGTTTTCCAGCCCTCTCTCCCTCTAGTGCTGTTTTCCAGCCCTCTCTCCATCTAGTGCTGTTTTCCAGCCCTCTCTCCATCTAGTGCTGTTTTCCAGCCCTCTCTCCATCTAGTGCTGTTTTCCAGCCCTCTCTCCCTCTAGCACTGTTTTCCAGCCCTCTCTCCGTCTAGTGCTGTTTTCCAGCCCTCTCTCCCTCTAGCACTGTTTTCCAGCCCTCTCTCCGTCTAGTGCTGTTTTCCAGCCCTCTCTCCCTCTAGTGCTGTTTTCCAGCCCTCTCTCCATCTAGTGCTGTTTTCCAGCCCTCTCTCCATCTAGTGCTGTTTTCCATCACTCTTTGTGTTGAGAGTTGCTTTTTCTTAACTCTCTACCTAATGCTGTTTTTTCTGAACTCTTTATTTAATGCTGTTTTATCTGGACTCTCTATATAGTACCGTTTATTGAACTCTTTCTAGTGCTGTTTACTTGAATTTTCTGTCTAAATCTGTTTTTCTGAACTCCATCTAGTGCTGTTTTTCTAAACTCTTTATTTAGAGCTGTTTTTCTGCCAGTTCAAACGAATGATGTTATCTCTTCACTCTACCTAGTGCTGTTATTTTGTACACTCTGTGTAGTGTTTCTTTTTATACCCACTCTAGTTATTTCTGTTTGCTCACCTTCTCTACCTATTGCTGTTTGTACACCTTCTCTACCTATTGACTCAAGAAATCGTAATGACACGATTGCAAACAAACCATACCCCCGGCTAACGCGACGGGCTGGAGTTTTGAGACTCTATGACCGCGGGTTCAATCCCGACCGGGGGTATGGTCTCTTCAGGTTTTTAGTATAAATTTAATTTCTAGAGTAACTGAACAATAAAAATCTGTTAGGCGTACACAAGAGAGTTCAACAGTTTTCTAACATCAATATCTACAATATCCTACAACAGATGCAACTGTTGGGTATCTTTATGTCCGAAGCGTTTCTCATAAACAGTAGTCCTCTTCAGTCGAGTGCAGAGAAGGACAGTAGAAGCGGTGGAGAGGTAAGAATAGTGTGATCGGTCAAATAACCTCCAAAAAGTTGTTTTGAGGTGTCCAGGTCCACAGGGGTGAGCAATGTGAAGCTGTAACATGTGGATAGTGCCTTTTGTGCTGGAGATAAATGGCATACAGTATCGACACGTCCGTAAGGTCCGTCTCAAATCCAACCACCCAACATTCTCCACCTGACTCCGTCTTATCTATACTCATCTACTCTTTAACCAGGTAGATCTGTTTTTGATTTGATAAAGCCCTGTGTGTGGGCGAAACATTGTCAATAAAGGATCGCATTATACTATGTTTGTGTCTTTCGTAAGGTGAGGAAAATCTAGATTAAGTCACAGAAAGCGGAACCTAAAAATAGTAGCAAGGACGGAGGTACTGCAGGAAGCTTCGATCCTTCATAAATTTTATTAATTATCAATTTTTTTTAATTATCAGTCTTCAAAATTACTTTTCGAAGATTGATGGACTGGAGTTTACCTGGAGTTTACCTGGAGAGAGTTCCGGGGGTCAACGCCCCCGCGGCCCGGTCTGAGACCAGGCCTCCTGGTGGATCAGAGCCTGATCAACCAGGCTGTTGCTGCTGGCTGCACGCAAACCAACATACGAGCCACAGCCCGGCTGATCCGGAACTGACTTTAGGTGCTTGTCCAGTGCCAGCTTGAAGACTGCCAGGGGTCTGTTGGTAATCCCCCTTATGTGTGCTGGGAGGCAGTTGAACAGTCTCGGGCCCCTGACACTTATTGTATGGTCTCTTAACGTGCTAGTGACACCCCTGCTTTTCATTGGGGGGATGGTGCATCGTCTGCCAAGTCTTTTGCTTTCGTAGTGGGTGATTTTCGTGTGCAAGTTCGGTACTAGTCCCTCTAGGATTTTCCAGGTGTATATAATCATGTATCTCTCCCTCCTGCGTTCCAGGGAATACAGGTTTAGGAACCTCAAGCGCTCCCAATAATTGAGGTGTTTTATCTCCGTTATGCGCGCCGTGAAAGTTCTCTGTACATTTTCTAGGTCGGCAATTTCACCTGCCTTGAAAGGTGCTGTTAGTGTGCAGCAATATTCCAGCCTAGATAGAACAAGTGACCTGAAGAGTGTCATCATGGGCTTGGCCTCCCTAGTTTTGAAGGTTCTCATTATCCATCCTGTCATTTTTCTAGCAGATGCGATTGATACAATGTTATGGTCCTTGAAGGTGAGATCCTCCGACATGATCACTCCCAGGTCTTTGACGTTGGTGTTTCGCTCTATTTTGTGGCCAGAATTTGTTTTGTACTCTGATGAAGATTTAATTTCCTCATGTTTACCATATCTGAGTAATTGAAATTTCTCATCGTTGAACTTCATATTGTTTTCTGCAGCCCACTGAAAGATTTGGTTGATGTCTGCCTGGAGCTTTGCAGTGTCTGCAATGGAAGACACTGTCATGCAGATTCGGGTGTCATCTGCAAAGGAAGACACGGTGCTGTGGCTGACATCCTTGTCTATGTCGGATATGAGGATGAGGAACAAGATGGGAGCTAGTACTGTGCCTTGTGGAACAGAGCTTTTCACCGTAGCTGCCTCGGACTTTACTCTGTTGACGACTACTCTCTGTGTTCTGTTAGTGAGGAAATTATAGATCCATCGACCGACTTTTCCTGTTATTCCTTTAGCACGCATTTTGTGCGCTATTACGCCATGGTCACACTTGTCGAAGGCTTTTGCAAAGTCTGTATATATTACATCTGCATTCTTTTTGTCTTCTAGTGCATTTAGGACCTTGTCGTAGTGGTCCAATAGTTGAGACAGACAGGAGCGACCTGTTCTAAACCCATGTTGCCCTGGGTTGTGTAACTGATGGGTTTCTAGATGCGTGGTGATCTTGCTTCTTAGGACCCTTTCAAAGATTTTTATGATATGGGATGTTAGTGCTATTGGTCTGTAGTTCTTTGCTGTTGCTTTACTGCCCCCTTTGTGGAGTGGGGCTATGTCTGTTGTTTTTAGTAACTGTGGGACGACCCCCGTGTCCATGCTCCCTCTCCATAGGATGGAAAAGGCTCGTGATAGGGGCTTCTTGCAGTTCTTGATGAACACAGAGTTCCATGAGTCTGGCCCTGGGGCAGAGTGCATGGGCATGTCATTTATCGCCTGTTCGAAGTCATTTGGCGTCAGGATAACATCGGATAGGCTTGTGTTAATCAAATTTTGTGGCTCTCTCATAAAAAAATTCATTTTGATCTTCGACTCTCAGTCTGGTTAGCGGCTTGCTAAAAACTGAGTCATATTGGGACTTGAGTAGCTCACTCATTTCCTTGTTGTCATCTGTGTAGGACCCATCTTGTTTAAGTAGGGGCCCAATACTGGACGTTGTTCTCGATTTTGATTTGGCATAGGAGAAGAAATACTTTGGGTTTCTTTCGATTTCATTTATGGCTTTTAGTTCTTCCCGCGATTCCTGACTCCTAAAGGATTCTTTTAGCTTAAGTTCGATGCTTGCTATTTCTCTGACCAGTGTCTCCCTACGCATTTCAGATATATTGACCTCTTTTAGCCGCTCTGTTATTCTTTTCCGTCGCCTGTAAAGGGAGCGCCTGTCTCTTTCAGTTTTACATCTACTCCTCCTTTTTCTTAGAGGAATAAGCCTTGTGCATACATCGAGTGCTACCGAGTTAATCTGTTCTAGGCATAAGTTGGGGTCTGTGTTGCTTAGTATATCTTCCCAGCTTATATCGGTTAGGACTTGGTTTACTTGGTCCCACTTTATGTTTTTGTTATTGAAGTTGAATTTGGTGAATGCTCCCTCGTGACTAATCTCATTATGTCGGTCTGGGGCTCCGCGCATACATGACTGAACCTCAATTATGTTGTGATCTGAGTATATTGTTTTTGATATGGTGATATTTCTTATCAGATCATCATTGTTAGTGAAGATGAGGTCTAGTGTATTCTCCAGTCTAGTAGGCTCTATTATTTGCTGGTTTAAATTGAATTTTGTGCAGAGATTTAAAAGCTCGCGTGAGTGTGAGTTTTCATCAGAGCTGCCTCCTGGTGTTATTACTGCAACAATATTATTTGCTATATTCCTCCATTTTAGGTGCCTTAAGTTGAAATCCCCCAGGAGCAAGATGTTGGGTGCAGGAGCTGGAAGGTTTTCCAGACAGTGGTCAATTTTTAACAGCTGTTCCTGGAATTGCTGGGATGTTGCATCCGGAGGCTTGTAGACTATCACAATGACTAGGTTTTGGTTCTCGACCTTTACTGCTAAAACTTCCACTACATCATTTGAGGCATTTAGCAGTTCTGTGCAAACAAGTGACTCTGCAATGTACAGGCCAACCCCCCCCTTTTGCCTGTTCACTCTGTCACATCTGTATAGGTTGTAACCTGGGATCCATATTTCGTTGTCCAAGTGATCCTTTATGTGGGTCTCAGTGAAAGCCGCGAACATTGCCTTTGCCTCTGCAAGCAGTCCACGGATGAAAGGTATTTTGTTGTTTGTTGCTGGCTTTAGACCCTGTATATTTGCAAAGAAGAATGTTATCGGACTGGTGGTATTGTTGGTACTGGGGGGGGATTTTTTTTCCGGCATTAGTATCTGTATCTGTTGGTTTGGAGTGGAGGCCATCGACTGTGGTTCCACTCCAGGAATGACTGGATTTGGTGTACGATTTCTGCCATTTCCTGCCAGTTTTTTTTTCTTCCTGGCACTAAAAAACCTCTCCCTCTTGAGTGGCTGTGGCTACCCAGGTTTTCCCATGGCCTGGATGTTTTGTATCTTTTTGTCCCCTTTAGATGGTATGCCTGGCAATTTAAGTTATAGCACATCATTATTACCTCTCCACTGCTTCTGCTGTCACCTCTGTATTCGACTGAAGAAGCCTACTGTGTAGGCGAAACGTTTCGGAAATAAGGATACCCAAGTGTTGCACATGTGTCTTGCAGGTTTTATAATCCTTAATTATAATAATTCATCAGGGGTAGTCTACCGCCTTTCCCACAATACCAGTATAGTAGGGAAATCCCTAGGTATATATTTATTTGTTAGATGAATACCAGCAGCAGGTGTCTAGCTTCATTATTATTATTATTATTATTATTATTATTATTATTATTATTATTATTATTATTATTATTATTATTATTATTATTACTATTAAGAGTAATATTAGAAGTAGTAAATACAAGTATTAAAATAATAAAACGAATAACAATAATAACTACAACAATTATCACAATTGTAATAATAATAATAATAATAATAATAATAATAATAATAATAATAATAATAATAATAATAATAATAATAATAATAATAATAATAATAATAAATAACAACAATAATAATAATGCCAGCAATAATGATAATAATAATAATAATAATAATAATAATAATAATAATAATAATAATAATAATAATAATAATAATAATAATAATAATAATAATAATAATAATAATAATAATAATATGCCAGCAATAATAATAAAAATAATTATAATAATAATAATAATAATGATAATAATAATAATAATAATAATAATAATAATAATAATAATAATAATAATAATGCCAGCAAAAATAATAATTAAATGCAAGTATATATGCAGAAGAAGCATAATATAGTAGGAAGACATTTCAAAATCAGGAGACAAACAAGTGGCCAAGGGTGTGCCGCAGGCAAGACAGTCAAGCGTGTGTATAATTGACATGACAGTCATGTTATAAAAATGCAGATTTTTAGCGTCATCGTCCAGAGATCAAAGGCTGTGTTTACGGCAGGGTTTTCATTATTTTTCACAAGCATAAATTAAAACCGTATAATTTTGGAAGAGCTTAAAATGTGAGAAAATTGTGCAGAGATGTACTACGTGTTATTAGCATTTTTATTATCAATTAATTAATCGGAAATTAATAATTTTACGCATATTTTCGATAACTCATGACACTAGAGATATGTAAAACTTTAATGAAGAGTAATTGTGATACGAATATTTGGGTTGAGTTTAGCATGTAACTCTCTTCTTGCCGAATAAGGCAAGGAAAAAGTTGTGGATGCAATAATTTCGCAAAAATTATTCTGAACCTACCGAAAAAATATATTTCGTTGTGTTTGTTTATTATTAAATTTTTGTAAACTTATCTAAAATATATTTAGTTACATTAGGCTAAATTAAATTGTGCTTGTTATAATAAGGTTAGGTAATTTTCTAAGGTACTTTTGGTACAAAATTATTAATTTTCAGTTTAACGTAAATGAAAAAAAATGTATCTTTAAGCGAATAAGAGAAAATTTTAAAAAGGACTTAATATTAAATAAGTTCTTGCTAACTGATTAGTTTTTACCTATTCGGCACGACATATATATATATATATATATATATATATATATATATATATATATATATATATATATATTTTTATTTATTATCACACCGGCCGATTCCCACCAAGGCAGGGTGGCCCGAAAAAGAAAAACTTTCACCATCATTCACTCCATCACTGTCTTGCCAGAAGGGTGCTTTACACTACAGTTTTTAAACTGCAACATTAACACCCCTCCTTCAGAGTGCAGTAGGTAAAATGAAAGGGGGTAAGGCAGCCGGGATTGATGGGATAAAGATAGAAATGTTAAAAGCAGGTGGGGATATAGTTTTGGAGTGGTTGGTGCAATTATTTAATAAATGTATGGAAGAGGGTAAGGTACCTAGGGATTGGCAGAGAGCATGCATAGTTCCTTTGTATAAAGGCAAAGGGGATAAAAGAGAGTGCAAAAATTATAGGGGGATAAGTCTGTTGAGTGTACCTGGTAAAGTGTATGGTAGAGTTATAATTGAAAGAATTAAGAGTAAGACGGAGAATAGGATAGCAGATGAACAAGGAGGCTTTAGGAAAGGTAGGGGGTGTGTGGACCAGGTGTTTACAGTGAAACATATAAGTGAACAGTATTTAGATAAGGCTAAAGAGGTCTTTGTGGCATTTATGGATTTGGAAAAGGCGTATGACAGGGTGGATAGGGGGGCAATGTGGCAGATGTTGCAAGTGTATGGTGTAGGAGGTAGGTTACTGAAAGCAGTGAAGAGTTTTTACGAGGATAGTGAGGCTCAAGTTAGAGTATGTAGGAAAGAGGGAAATTTTTTCCCAGTAAAAGTAGGCCTTAGACAAGGATGTGTGATGTCACCGTGGTTGTTTAATATATTTATAGATGGGGTTGTAAGAGAAGTAAATGCGAGGGTCTTGGCAAGAGGCGTGGAGTTAAAAGATAAAGAATCACACACAAAGTGGGAGTTGTCACAGCTGCTCTTTGCTGATGACACTGTGCTCTTGGGAGATTCTGAAGAGAAGTTGCAGAGATTGGTGGATGAATTTGGTAGGGTGTGCAAAAGAAGAAAATTAAAGGTGAATACAGGAAAGAGTAAGGTTATGAGGATAACAAAAAGATTAGGTGATGAAAGATTGAATATCAGATTGGAGGGAGAGAGTATGGAGGAGGTGAACGTATTCAGATATTTGGGAGTGGACGTGTCAGCGGATGGGTCTATGAAAGATGAGGTGAATCATAGAATTGATGAGGGAAAAAGAGTGAGTGGTGCACTTAGGAGTCTGTGGAGACAAAGAACTTTGTCCTTGGAGGCAAAGAGGGGAATGTATGAGAGTATAGTTTTACCAACGCTCTTATATGGGTGTGAAGCGTGGGTGATGAATGTTGCAGCGAGGAGAAGGCTGGAGGCAGTGGAGATGTCATGTCTGAGGGCAATGTGTGGTGTGAATATAATGCAGAGAATTCGTAGTTTGGAAGTTAGGAGGAGGTGCGGGATTACCAAAACTGTTGTCCAGAGGGCTGAGGAAGGGTTGTTGAGGTGGTTCGGACATGTAGAGAGAATGGAGCGAAACAGAATAACTTCAAGAGTGTATCAGTCTGTAGTGGAAGGAAGGCGGGGTAGGGGTCGGCCTAGGAAGGGTTGGAGGGAGGGGGTAAAGGAGGTTTTGTGTGCGAGGGGCTTGGACTTCCAGCAGGCATGCGTGAGCGTGTTTGATAGGAGTGAATGGAGACAAATGGTTTTTAATACTTGACGTGCTGTTGGAGTGTGAGCAAAGTAACATTTATGAAGGGATTCAGGGAAACCGGCAGGCCGGACTTATATATATATATATATATATATATATATATATATATATATATATATATATATATATATATATATATATATATATATATATATATATATAGTCAGTGATGTGCGTCTTGAGCGAACACACAGGGCCCCTCCCTCCCCCCCCTCCCCCATCCCAGATCCCCTCCCCTCATCCCAGCCTAGGCCCAATGACTTCCTGACCAAGGGTGTTGCCGTTTAGTGCCCCACCAATTACAAGTTCCGCCGCTCGCTACTCCCCCACCCTCATCACCCATGCATCCATGCTGCCCGTCACCCCACAGCTGGCGCCCTCCCACCCCCACGATATCAGCAATGTCACAAGTAGTCGCGGGTTCCCAGGAATCTTCACGACAGAGCCAAAGCTGTCGTTCACGAGGCATCTGCCGGGTGTGCCACAGGGAATGTGCACTCAATCCCACATCTGGCAACATCCGTGCACACAATAGATGTCTAGGCTCCAGGAGAGCTCCAGATGAGAACAACCAACAGCCTCCCCCAGCAGACAGGGCTGACAGCTACCGTGACTTCACCTCTACAGAGGACCTCAAATCTGCAATCAAATTAACATCCACCAGGACGCTGACACACATCCCCAAAGCAGCTCGCCCTCAAGCTGCTAGCAAATTCACTGACCTTCTGAAGAAAGTCAACGATGCTCCTTCAAACAACAGATCCTGGCACAACTTGCTGCTTTTTGGCAATGCCTGTTTGGCTGTCCCACCAAGGAGGGACAAGTCACTAGCAACACATGTCATTAGGGCAATAAATGCATTCCCAAGGGATGACAACCTCGTCCGTCTCCCCCCTAGGGCGACAAACACCCGCCGGGCAAATGCCAACAACAGGACACCCGACACCTCAAAAATCAGAGCCCAAATTAGCAAAAAAATAGAAGAGGGTAATACTATTGGAGCTTTGAGACTTATAACCAGTGAGGATACCATCGCTCCCAAGGACGTCAGCACGGCGCAAGCTCTGAAGGACAAACATCCACCCAGGGCTCCCAGTACCAACATTGACCTCCCTGACATTGCAGCAGGCGAAGAACATCTAACCTTACAGGATGCTGATGTGTATAAAGCTGCTATGTCATTTCCACAGGGTTCAGCAGGAGGTTTCACCGGTTTAAGGCCTCAACACTTAAAACAAATACTCAATCCAGCACTTGGTGAGGTTTCAGAGAGGCTGCTGTCTGAACTCACCAAATTTTCCAACCTGTGCCTGGCTGGCGGTGTCCCAGAGGCCATCAGACCCTTTTTCTTTGGTGCCTCATTGTGTGCCCTCCGGAAAAAGGATGGCGGAATCAGGCCCATTGCAGTGGGTAACACCCTTCGGCGCCTAGTCGCCAAGGCTGCAGTAAGAAGGGTGAGTCAAGAGGCTGCTGCAATGCTGAAACCAACTCAGCTCGGTTTCGGCGTTCAACAGGGCTGTGAAGCAGCTGCCCACGCAGCACGAGTATATATCAAAAACATGTCCTATGAAAAAGCCTTGGTCAAATTGGACTTTGCCAATGCTTTCAACTCAGTCAGAAGGGATGCTGCTCTCCAAGCAGTTTATAGAAACTTCCCTTCCCTTTATCCCTTCATAGAATCGTGTTATAGTGTGACTTCCAAACTATTGTTTGGGGACCATGAAATTGACTCGTGTGAGGGCGTGCAACAGGGGGACCCTCTCGCCCCCTTTCTATTTTGTTTGGTCATCAAGGAAGTCACGGAGGCACTCTCCAGCGAGCTCAATATCTGGTTCCTGGACGACGGTACCCTAGCTGGCACAACAGAATCTCTCCTGGAGGACATCAGTAAAATTAAAGACATGGGAGAAAGCCTGGGCCTTTCTTTAAACCCCACCAAATGTGAAATAGTTTCTACCAATCAACAGTTGATCCAGAATATTAGTACCGTTTTACCAGGAGCACGAGCCATTGATCCAGCCAATAGCACTCTCCTCGGTGCTCCTCTTGGGTCCAATGCCATCGATCTGGTCCTAGGAAAAAAAGTCTCAGACCTCCGGACGATGGAAAGCAGGATGAAAGACATTGACACACACGATGCCTTCTACCTACTCACCAGGTGCCTGTCAACCCCAAAACTTACCTATTTTCTGAGATGCTCCCCAGCCTTCAGCAGTCCAAAACTCAAGGAATATGACTCTCTCCTGAAGGCCATGCTAGAGAGTGTATTGAATCTTTCCCTTGACGATGGACAGTGGTTGCAAGCCTCACTTCCGGTCAGGCTTGGAGGGCTAGGAGTACGCAGATCCTCCCAGATTGCTCTACCAGCTTTCCTATCCTCTTCCATTGCATCAAACGAGTTGATAAGACAAATTCTTCCTGACACCCTCAGTGACTCAGCAGGAATAGAAGACCCTAGCTATGTCAGTGCCATCACCGAATGGGAGACTCTTGCTGCTCCAGCACCAAACCCTAGTGCAGCACTGGCTCACAAACAGTCAAGCTGGGATAGCCCAATTGCTGAAAAGGTGCTTGCCAACATGCTCAGGGCTGCAACATCAGATAGGGAGATTGCCCGTCTCCAGGCTGTGAGTGCACCTCACTCCGGGGACTTCCTCCAAACAGTTCCCATATCGGCAATGGGAACGCGACTCGACCCTAAGACCCTCCGTATTGCAGTGGCTCTGCGCCTTGCTGCCCCAATTCACACAGAATATATGTGTATTTGCGGCGAAGTGCAAGCAGACCAATACGGTCTACATGGTCTTAACTGTTCCAAAACCAAGGGCTGGCATGCAAGACACAATGAGGTCAACGACATCATTAAGAGAACCCTTGCTACAGCTGGATGCCCTGCCGAGAGGGAGCCACGATCACTTGCAGCAAACAATACCCACAACCCAGCAAACCGCCCCGACGGGATCACCATCTATCCTTGGAAGAATGGCAAGCTCTTAGCATGGGACTATACCTGTGTGTCCACACTGGCTGACACCTATATCCATCACAGTGTGGGGCGACAGGGAGGAGCTGCTGACCACAGGGAGGAGTACAAGATCAGCAAGTACAGGGACATTAGCCAACAGTATCAATTTGTCCCAGTGGGATCAGAGACCTTGGGATCATGGGGAAAAAATGCCACACGTTTCCTTAAAGAATTGGGGTCCAGACTCATCGACACCACCAGGGACCCAAGGGCAGCCACTTTCATGTTCCAGCGCCTCAGCGTCGCCATCCAGAGGGGAAATGCTTGCTGCATACTTGGCTCACGTCCAGCCTCGGAGGAGCTGGAGGAAATTCATCATCTTTGATACATTGTGCCATTGTATTCATGTTTATGTTTTTTTCTGTAAATGTATTTTGTTTATTAATAAATGTTCACAATTATGTAATATATATATATATATATATATATATATATGTAATATATATATATATATATATATATATATATATATATATATATATGATAAATTAGACACAAGTGCAACTCTTGGGTATCTTTCATCTACAAATATATATATATATATATATATATTCATCTACAAATATATATATATATATATATATATTCATCTACAAATATATATATATATATATATATATATATATATATATATATATATATATATATATATATATATATATATATATATATATATATATATATATATATATATATATATATATATATATATATATATATATATATATATATATATATATATATATATATATATATATATATATATATATATATATATGTCGTGCCGAATATGTAAAACTGGTCAATTAGCAATAACTCATTTAAAATTAAGTCCTTTCTAAAAAATTCTCTTATACGTTTAAAGATATATTTTTTTCATTAATGTTGCTGTAAAAATTTATAATTTTGCACGAAAAGGAACTTAGAAAACTTACCTAACCTTATTATAACAAGGGCAATTTATTTTAGCCTAACCCAACTAAATATATTTTAGATTTGTTTACAATAATTTAATACTAAACAAACACACTGAAATATATTTTTTTCGTTAGGTTCAGAATGATTTTGGCGAAATTATTGCATACACAAATTTTCACTTGTACTATATGGCAAGATGAACGTTGCTATTTAAGCCAAGATCGCAAGTTCTGCCTATTCGGCACTACATATATATATATATATATATATATATATATATATATATATATATATATATATATATATATATATATATATATATATATATATATATATATAAGGAATTCGCGAGAGCAGGCGAAATATACACAAACACTGATCTCTGGCTGAAGGAGACTCGAACCTACGAACCTTAAGACAAGGTACGTAGTGCTTTTCCAATCTACCCACACTGGGATGAGATGAAAAGCTGTAAGCCTTCTCCCTGAAAGCTGGCTGCCATGGATCAAACGTGTAGAGCAAGCTACACGCCAAGGTATTGTCCAGTTTGGGTAGATTGGTAAAGCACTGTGTACCTTGTCCTAAGGTTCGTAGGTTCGAGTCTACTTCAGCCAGAGATCGGTGTTTATATATATATATATATATATATATATATATATATATATATATATATATATATATATATATATATATATATATATATATATTTAATATATATATATATATATATATATATATATATATATATATATATATATATATATATCTTATTTAAGACCAGGAAAGAATTTGAACCTACAAATCTTCATATTTTCCATGAGAGCAAGGAGCCAAATTATGCAAAGCTATATCCATAGACGATAATTGGATAGAATATTGAGAAGATAGACTGACCCTGATCCCGGTTTTGATGTCCGTAAAATATTCTTTCTAGTTGCAAGATTGGCTACGGTCAGCCCTTGATCAGAGACTGGACACCTTAACCATTTGTAGCTGTTGACAATTGGGATCATAAGTTGGTCTTCAAGCCTAGATACTGAAATAAGCGACTTACACAACGTAGATTTCGGCTTTGACATGTGAGTCTTGGAGGATGTGCTCTACAGACTAACGAATATGCAGCATATTTTATCCCTTGTACAAGGGAATATATTAAACAGTGCCACGCTATTCAGTGTCAGGACTTTTTTAGTGAAGTGGCGTATAACGCCTGATTCTGATACACAAAAGCATAATGAAGGTAATAGGTGTATTTATACCGACAATATCAGTAAAAGTATATAAATGCATATACATAGGAAAATATAGTGATCAAGGTCCCAGGACCAAAACCTATTCGGTAAAGATGTCTTAAGTGAAAACATTTCTGCTCTTTAATCCATTCGAAAGCTTATCGAAAATTTAATTTTCCCTCTCGATTCATCATTTCTGATGTCCCTAGGCTTTTCAATATTCCTAACATTGTGAAATATGCTCACATCTACAGAGATTACCTGATAAACCTTTCTCTGATCTAGATATTCACTTGGCCAGAGACTTCATGACATCCATTTCCCTTCCTCTGAACCACGTACGTCTACAGAATTTCTGTGATATTCCTTCCTCTGATCAATATGTTTACTTCTATGAAAACTTTCTGATATCCCATCCTCTGATCAATACCTCACTAACTTTGGCTTTACTGCACTTCCTGCTTGAGTTTCCGAGTTTTCCCTGATTTTTTCTTTACTCATGCTGAAATTCAAAAGATTCGATTTCCTGGCAAGACGAGGCGTGTTCGAGTCTCCTTATACCCGCTGCTTCTGCTCACCTAGCAGGAAATAGGTACTTGTGTATTAGTCGACTGTTGTGGATCTCGTCCTAATGAATGTTGACATACCTCAGGTGCAGCTGGGATTTGAAGCTAACTGATGAAGGAGAATGGTTCTTAGAATGTTAATTTAAACACTACTAAAAATGAGCTCCAACACTTCCTGTAAGGCAAGACATAACAGAGATCTCAAGTTATTCAGCGTAAATAAATGTCTAGAACACTTGTGAGTGTTGAGAGAACGTGGTAGTTCACGATGTGTTGAGTGCTTGACCTGACACTGGGTTAATCCAAGGTAGAGCTCCTCCGCTAACAGGAACTTATGCAAATGTGTCTTAGTACCCCTTTCAAGATCTCTGCATTGTGCAAGTGGTGATCTGAGGTCTGTTATTCCAGCGTGTGCAAATGCTGTTGTAACAGCATAAGCAGCTCTTGTGATGTGGCCGTTGCTGAGACCAATGCTCTTTCTGTTATTTGTCTTTTGTCTTGCAAAGTTGGGTTTGACCCGTAGTCATCGCTGTTGTTGTCACTGCTGCTGCTGCAGTGTTTGTTGTTACTGTTGCCGCTCATGTTGTTGCTGTTAATGTTATTGCTGATGTTGTTGCTGCTGCTATTGTGTTGTTGCTGTTCCTGCTGCTGCTGCTCCTTGTTGCTGTTGTTGCTGCTGTTGTCGTTGTTGCTGTTGCTGTTGCTTTTGCTTGTTTCCTTTTTTGTTGCTGCTGTTGTTTCTGTTTTTGTTGAAGCTGTTGTTGATGCAGGTGCTTCTGCTGTTTTTATTGTTGTTGTTGTGTTGCTGTACATGTGCTGTTTGCACGATGTTCCTGTAGCTTCGTTATCTGCTATCTACATACACATGAAGTACATAGTCGCACATAAACTTTAGAGGTTTGCAACAAGTACGGTTCAGGAAGTTAGGCACAAAATTTACGAAGACTACAAACCTGATCGTACAACTCTGAAAGAATATAAACAGGGTGAACAAGGAGAGAATATTTATCATGGGAGAGACCAATATGAGGGAACACAGACGGGAGCGCAACATCCGTATGAATCAGAAACGTTAATGGAAAATAATGTCTTGGATTAATAAAGGGAACAACATAATAGAAACAAAGGCGCTGATGATTTTAATTGTAAACACAAAAACATATAGAACTGAGTTCAAGAGCTGAAGAGAAACTTTTGTATACTGATATGGCGATATTAGTTTCTTCCCGTCCTTCCGGACACACACAGCGACGACCAGGGCGTAACTTCTCTTCTGTGAAGAGTATAAGCATTAAACCAACACTTTATTACTGCAGTCGTATAAGGAGACTCCACCATATATCCTTGTAACACTTCATTTATCCAGGCGCCGCCACCTTGCCTCGATATCTGTTAAAATCAAATATTCGCTATTATTACACCGTGACTCTAAATCATAATACCTGTCTCACGGACTCCTGAGTTACTCTTTATACTAACTCATTGTTCAGGTCTTGTAGAGAGTACAATGCGTATATTCAGGTAAACGGCGAAAGCCTCCATTCCTTTTATTTTTATTTTCGATATGAAAAGTCTACAATTTGCTTAAGTCTATTGTTTGCTTCCTGCACCCACTACCCCACACATACCTAGCCTCTCATTCTAATGTTGCTACCCTTACTTCCTTCCCGTCATCCCTTCCACCAACCAGCCCTCTTGCTCCTCACCAACAGTGCAATCAGCACATGCCAACGCACACGCATAACTACCTTCACCTTCTAATCAACCCACTACCAAACACTGTACTCTTGTACTACTCGTCCTCCTCATCCAGCCTCACTCGTTCCCACCCTCCCTCCAGTCATCCCCAACTTAGCAAATTAAATAATTACATTCCTATACAGTTTGGTAGCTTGCCCGTTTCGTGATTAGTGGAAGGGTGATCAAGCCTACACTGCTTTTGGCAATGAATAAACCACTAGAGAGAACAAAAAGACACAATATCGTGACTGGAACAATACACAAATAACCAGTACAGGAGAGAGGAGCTTACGACGACATTTCAGTCCTACTTGGACCATTTACAAAGTTGCACTGTGACTTTGTAAATGGCCCAAGTCGGACCCGAAATGTCGTTTTAAGCTCATCTCTCCTATGTGCGGGTTATTTGTGTAGTAAACCATTAGGACATAGCGACAGAAAAAAAATTGTAATTAGATAATGTCACCAATTCCATCACTGTACTAAAACTACTCCATTGGTTTTACACACACACAATCTCACTCCTCACTCCTGCCACTCAGTCGCACCTCCAACTCCCATTCAGACTTCCTTTTCCTAACCATCACATCATCTAATCATAGAGACATTTGCACGTCTGGCGCTGCGATATGAGAGATATGAATAAATGTTTATAGGTTGTAGGCTAGGAACATTTTAATATAAATATTAATATTAATATTTATATTAATATTAATATTAATATAAATATTAATATATGAGTTAGTGGAGTGTATCGGATTTAGAACCTTTCATCTGACTCATCCAGATCAGGTTCACTTCGTGAACCTGATCAGTGTTTATATATATATATATATATATATATATATATATATATATATATATATATATATATATAAACACTGATCTCTGGCTGAAGGAGACTCGAACCTACGAACCTTGGAACAAGGTACGCAGTGCTATACCATTCTCACCACACTGGACCAATACCTTGGCGTCCAGCTTGCGCTAGACGTTGATCCAAGGCAGCCAGCTTTCAGGGAGAAGGCATTGCAGTGCGTACCTTGTTCCAAGGTTCGTAGGTTCGAGTCTCCTTCAGCCAGAGATCAGTGTTTGTGTATATTTCGCATGCTCTCGCGAATTCCTTGCATTGTTAAAATCTCTAGTAAGGCTGATGCATGCAGGGGATGAGATGAAAAGCTGTAAGCCTTCTCCCTGAAAGCTGGCTGCCTTGGATCAAAGTCTAGCGCAAGCTGGACTCCAAGGTATTGGTCCAGTGTGGGTAGATTGGTAAAGCACTGCGTACCTTGTTCCAAGGTTCGTAGGTTCGAGTCTCCTTCAGCCAGAGATCATTGTTTGTGTATATTTCGCCTGCTCTTGCGAATTCCTTGCATATATATATATATATATATATATATATATATATATATATTTTTATTTTTTTTATTATCACACCGGCCGACTCCCACCAAGGCAGGGCGGCCCGAAAAAGAAAAACCTTCACCATCATTCACTCCATCACTGTCTTGCCAGAAGGGTGCTTTACACTACAGTTTTTAAACTGCAACATTAACACCCCTCCTTCAGAGTGCAGGCACTGTACTTCCCATCTCCAGGACTCAAGTCCGGCCTGCCGGTTTCCCTGAATCCCTTCATAAATGTTACTTTGCTCACACTCCAACAGCACGTCAAGTATTAAAAACCATTTGTCTCCATTCACTCCTATCAAACACGCTCACGCATGCCTGCTGGAAGTCCAAGCCCCTCGCACACAAAACCTCCTTTACCCCCTCCCTCCAACCCTTCCTAGGCCGACCCCTACCCCGCCTTCCTTCCACTACAGACTGATACACTCTTGAAGTCATTCTGTTTCGCTCCATTCTCTCTACATGTCCGAACCACCTCAACAACCCTTCCTCAGCCCTCTGGACAACAGTTTTGGTAATCCCGCACCTCCTCCTAACTTCCAAACTACGAATTCTCTGCATTATATTCACACCACACATTGCCCTCAGACATGACATCTCCACTGCCTCCAGCCTTCTCCTCGCTGCAACATTCATCACCCACGCTTCACACCCATATAAGAGCGTTGGTAAAACTATACTCTCATACATTCCCCTCTTTGCCTCCAAGGACAAAGTTCTTTGTCTCCACAGACTCCTAAGTGCACCACTCACTCTTTTTCCCTCATCAATTCTATGATTCACCTCATCTTTCATAGACCCATCCGCTGACACGTCCACTCCCAAATATCTGAATACGTTCACCTCCTCCATACTCTCTCCCTCCAATCTGATATTCAATCTTTCATCACCTAATCTTTTTGTTATCCTCATAACCTTACTCTTTCCTGTATTCACCTTTAATTTTCTTCTTTTGCACACCCTACCAAATTCATCCACCAATCTCTGCAACTTCTCTTCAGAATCTCCCAAGAGCACAGTGTCATCAGCAAAGAGCAGCTGTGACAACTCCCACTTTGTGTGTGATTCTTTATCTTTTAACTCCACGCCTCTTGCCAAGACCCTCGCATTTACTTCTCTTACAACCCCATCTATAAATATATTAAACAACCACGGTGACATCACACATCCTTGTCTAAGGCCTACTTTTACTGGGAAAAAATTTCCCTCTTTCCTACATACTCTAACTTGAGCCTCACTATCCTCGTAAAAACTCTTCACTGCTTTCAGTAACCTACCTCCTACACCATACACTTGCAACATCTGCCACATTGCCCCCCTATCCACCCTGTCATACGCCTTTTCCAAATCCATAAATGCCACAAAGACCTCTTTAGCCTTATCTAAATACTGTTCACTTATATGTTTCACTGTAAACACCTGGTCCACACACCCCCTACCTTTCCTAAAGCCTCCTTGTTCATCTGCTATCCTATTCTCCGTCTTACTCTTAATTCTTTCAATTATAACTCTACCATACACTTTACCAGGTACACTCAACAGACTTATCCCCCTATAATTTTTGCACTCTCTTTTATCCCCTTTGCCTTTATACAAAGGAACTATGCATGCTCTCTGCCAATCCCTAGGTACCTTACCCTCTTCCATACATTTATTAAATAATTGCACCAACCACTCCAAAACTATATCCCCACCTGCTTTTAACATTTCTATCTTTATCCCATCAATCCCGGCTGCCTTACCCCCTTTCATTTTACCTACTGCCTCACGAACTTCCCCCACACTCACAACTGGCTCTTCCTCACTCCTACAAGATGTTATTCCTCCTTGCCCTATACACGAAATCACAGCTTCCCTATCTTCATCAACATTTAACAATTCCTCAAAATATTCCCTCCATCTTCCCAATACCTCTAACTCTCCATTTAATAACTCTCCTCTCCTATTTTTAACTGACAAATCCATTTGTTCTCTAGGCTTTCTTAACTTGTTAATCTCACTCCAAAACTTTTTCTTATTTTCAACAAAATTTGTTGATAACATCTCACCCACTCTCTCATTTGCTCTCTTTTTACATTGCTTCACCACTCTCTTAACTTCTCTCTTTTTCTCCATATACTCTTCCCTCCTTGCATCACTTCTACTTTGTAAAAACTTCTCATATGCTAACTTTTTCTCCCTTACTACTCTCTTTACATCATCATTCCACCAATCGCTCCTCTTCCCTCCTGCACCCACTTTCCTGTAACCACAAACTTGTGCTGAACACTCTAACACTACATTTTTAAACCTACCCCATACCTCTTCGACCCCATTGTCTATGCTCTCATTAGCCCATCTATCCTCCAATAGCTGTTTATATCTTACCTTAACTGCCTCCTCTTTTAGTTTATAAACCTTCACCTCTCTCTTCCCTGATGCTTCTATTCTCCTTGTATCCCATCTACCTTTTACTCTCAGTGTAGCTACAACTAGAAAGTGATCTGATATATCTGTGGCCCCTCTATAAACATGTACATCCTGAAGTCTACTTAACAGTCTTTTATCTACCAATACATAATCCAACAAACTACTGTCATTTCGCCCTACATCATATCGTGTATACTTATTTATCCTCTTTTTCTTAAAATATGTATTACCTATAACTAAACCCCTTTCTATACAAAGTTCAATCAAAGGGCTCCCATTATCATTTACACCTGGCACCCCAAACTTACCTACCACACCCTCTCTTAAAGTTTCTCCTACTTTAGCATTCAGGTCCCCTACCACAATTACTCTCTCACTTGGTTCAAAGGCTCCTATACATTCACTTAACATCTCCCAAAATCTCTCTCTCTCCTCTGCATTCCTCTCTTCTCCAGGTGCATACACGCTTATTATGACCCACTTCTCACATCCAACCTTTACTTTAATCCACATAATTCTTGAATTTACACATTCATATTCTCTTTTCTCCTTCCATAACTGATCATTTAACATTACTGCTACCCCTTCCTTTGCTCTAACTCTCTCAGATACTCCAGATTTAATCCCATTTATTTCCCCCCACTGAAACTCTCCTACCCCCTTCAGCTTTGTTTCGCTTAGGGCCAGGACATCCAACTTCTTTTCATTCATAACATCAGCAATCATCTGTTTCTTGTCATCCGCACTACATCCACGCACATTTAAGCATCCCAGTTTTATAAAGTTTTTCTTCTTCTCTTTTTTAGTAAATGTCTACAGGAGAAGGGGTTACTAGCCAATTGCTCCCGGCATTTTAGTCGCCTCATATGACACGCATGGCTTACGGAGGAAAGATTCTTTTCCACTTCCCCATGGACAATAGAAGAAATAAAAAAGAACAAGAGCTATTTAGAAAAAGGAGAAAAACCTAGATGTATGTATATATATATATGCATGTGCGTGTCTGTGAAGTGTGACCAAAGTGTTAGTAGGAGTAGCAAGATATCCCTGTTATCTTAGCGTGTTTATGAGACAGAAAAAGAAACCAGCAATCCTACCATCATGCAAAACAGTTACAGGTTTTTGTTTCACAGTCATCTGGCAGGACGGTAGTACTTCCCTGGGTGGTTGCTGTCTACCAACCTACTACTATATATATATATATATATATATATATATATATATATATATATATATATATATATATATATATATATGTTGGTAAGATTTTCATGTTGTTTCAGTAAACATAATTGATTCATGTATGTTAATATCGGTTATGATTATTATCACCTTGTCTAGGGAGAGTATATTTTCATTTCTTGTTATTAAGCGTGCTGAAGTACCCTCACTTAATTTCCCAGTTACAGATCCCGAGGAGCGGTGTAATACATTTTTCTATATTACATTTCTGAATGTAGTTATATAAATATACCACTAAAAAAAATAAAGCAGGTAAACCTGCGCGCTTTCATGTGCTTTCACACACATCTTCGGAGGAATATGAAGGAAAGGCGAGAGAAGCACATTTGATATGTTATTGAGGTGATACCTGAGTGAAGTGATACATCACTCAGGTATCTCGTGAGATGATACCTGAGTGAAGTGATACATCACTCATGTATCTCGTAAGTGAGGTGATACATAAATGAGGTGATACATCACTCATGTATCTCGTAAGTGAGGTGATACATGAATGAGGTGATACATCACTCATGTATCTCGTAAGTGAGGTGATACATGAATGAGGTGATACGTCACTCATGTATCTCGTAAGTGAGGTGATACATAAATAAGTTGATACATCACTCATATATCTCGTAAGTGAGGTGATACATGAATGAGGTGATACATCACTCATGTATCTCGTAAGTGAGGTGATACATGAATGAGGTGATACATCACTCATGTATCTCGTAAGTGAGGTGATACATGAATGAGTTGATACATCACTCATGTATCTCGTAAGTGAGGTGATACATAAATGATGTGATACACCACTCATATATCTCGTAAGTGAGGTGACACATGAATGAGGTGATACATCACTCATGTATCTCGTAAGTGAGGTGATACATAAATGAGGTGATACACCACTCATGTATCTCATAAGTGAGGTGATACATGAATGAGGTGATACACCACTCATGTATCTCGTAAGTGAGGTGATACATGAATGAGGTGATACACCACTCATATATCTCGTAAGTGAGGTGATACATGAATGAGGTGGTACATCACTCATGTATCTCGTAAGTGAGGTGATACCTGAGAATTTCATTTGAAATCAACCACAGATAATTAACAAAAGAGACAATCTGAGGAAATGGTGCACTGCAACATATTAAGTCTATTACGAGACTTCAAAAGCCTTTTCATGTATTTTCCACAAGTCACTATTCCATTTTTAAATATTGTTTTAACATCGCAAGCAAGGGACACTGTCCACACACAAGTATTTGGAATTCTGTGGAGGAGCTTGACTGCAAGGCAATGATTACCCATATTAATATTGCTTTTCAGTAGCTGCATTACTACCTGGGCAAGGGTCGAGAGGGAACAATAACACGTTGATGAGATTCAATCAAGCTTATAAATGCACGCATGTGTGTGAGTGTGTGCGTGCGTGTGTGTGTGTGTGTGTGTGTGTTTGTGTGTGTGTGTGTGTGTGTGTGTGTGTGTGTGTGTGTGTGTGTGTGTGTGTGTGTGTGTGTGTGCACTCACGTATTCGTGGTTTCAAGGGTCGAGTCCTAGCTCCTGGCTCCGCCTCTACACTGATCGGTGCTAGGTTCTCTCTCTCCTTCATCCACGAGCTTTATCAAACCTCGTCTTAAAACTATGTATGGTTCCTGCCTCCACTACGTCACTTTCCTGGCAATTCCACTCCCTGGCAACTGTGACTGAAGAAATACTTCCTAACATCCCTTTGATTTATTGGAGTATTGAACTTCCAATTGTGACCCCTTTTTTCTGTGTCCCATCTCTGGAACATCATGTCTTTGTCCATCTTTTCAATTTCTCGCAGTATTTTGTATGTCGTTATCATGTCTCCCCTAACCCTCTTGTCCTCCAGTATCGTCAGGGCGATTTCCCTTAACCATTCTTCGTAAGTCATTCCTCTTAGCTCTGGGACTAGTCTTGTTGCAAACCTTTTCACTTTCTCTAATTTCTTTACGTGTTTGACCAGGAGTGGATTCCAAACTGCTTCTGCATACTCCAATATGGGCCTGACGTAGACGGTGTACAGAGTCTTCAATGATTCTTTACTGAGGTATCGAAATGCTATTCTCAGGTATGCCAGGCGCCATATGATGCAGCAGTTATCTAGTTGATGTGCGCCTCAGGAGATGTACTCGGTATTATACTCACCCCAAGAGCTTTTTCCTTGAGTGAGATGTGCAGTATTTTGCCATCTAGATTATACTCCTTCTGCAGTCTTCTTTGCCCTTCCCCGATCTTCATGATTTTGTATTTGGCGGGGTTAAATTAAAGGAGCCAGGCCTCTTTGCAGTCCTACCTCATTCCCATCCGATTTAATTCTCTTCATTAACGTCACATCATCTGCAAACAGGGACACTTCTGAGTATATCCCTTCCGTCATGTCATTCACATGTGAGTATGTGTGTGTGTGTGAGTGTGTGTCTATGTGTGTATGTGTGCGTGCGTTCGAGCGTTCGTGCGTGCTCACATTTTGCCTAAATGTGTCCATAACTACATAAATATGCAGATGTTAAATTCTAATTCATGGATCCCCTCCTTTCACATCTTGATTAAATGGCGTAGCAGGATCTCTACCCTTTTCGGCTGTGTCGTATCCTCTTTGGAATCCATGCATGGAATTGGTCTCCACATACATCCCCTCATGATGTATTCCATTTGTTCACTACCCTCACCCTGATGTAATTATTTCTTGGATTTGGTTGGTACATTTAAACTTTTTTTTTACGCAATTCAGTTTAGAAGAGCTACTATAGAGTCCAGTCTAAAGTTTATTACCCCCCTTCAGGATGCAGTCCCAGCAGTAGGGTAACACATAGTTGCCTATTTAATATATGATAAACATGGACAATATTGTACAGTATATAAGGAGACTTGTGGACACATCTCTCCCGGCCCGGGTGTTCTCAGTAATGAACGGAATGTAGAACTATTGAACTACAGATCAAACTCTTTAATTTCCAGTTGTTTATGCTCGTTCTGTGTATGTGTGTTTACTAACCTATTTTTATCCACCTTTATTTATTTCTAGTTTATTGTGCACGATCAAAACTGCTCTTTATACTATATTTTTTTAACACTTTGTCGTCTAGTGCCTTCCACTTACAACCCGTAGCTCGGTTTGTAGCGCACTCAACTCACACTGAAGTCCGTGGTCCGATCCTCGGTACGGGTGGAAACATTTGAACGTGTTTCCTTAAGATACCTGCTGTCTCTGTGCACTTAACAGTAAATAGGTGTTAGCCAACTAGTGTGGGTTGCACCATGGTTACAAAATTAACATAATTTATCCAAAATGTTCTGCATAACCAGGGGCTTTCTATATAGTATATCATCGATATACCTGTATAAATTATATATGCATGTACTTGTAGAAATAAAGATTATTGTTGTTGTTGTTATTATTATTGTTATTACTATTATTATTGTTATTTTTGCTATTATGAGAGTTACGAAACACTTGTTAACGTCCCTGTGTTATCATTCTCGTCTTTTACTGCCATCAGTGTATCGTTGACTCTCTCTCTCACATTCCAGACAGCTTCGTTTAATTCCTGAATATTTTGAAAGTCCAAAGCATATATTCTTTAAACTTCCTCTATACCACAGGTGTAATGATGAGTTCTCCATGTATTTCATTCTCTCTCAGTTACAGTACCACACGTTTTGAAACATTGGAGCCTCTCCATTTTCTTTATATACTAAGTTGTTAATTCCCCTCTGTTACAACATCATTTACAGTGTACTCCGTGAGAATTTCTACGTAAGAGTTTTACTCTAGGTGCTGTATAGCCAAGGTATAAGGTAAAGAATATGGATATAGACACAGTTGTACTATATTGTGATCCGTTATTGACAACGTTTCGCCCATACAGTGGAGTTTATCAAGTCACAAACAGATCTACATGGAGAGAGAGAGAGAGAGAGAGAGAGAGAGAGAGAGAGAGAGAGAGAGAGAGAGAGAGAGAGAGAGAGAGAGAGAGAGAGAGAGAGAGAGAGAGAGAGAGAGAGAGAAAGAAAGAGAGGATGAAAGTAATGTTCTCAATGGAAGGATCGTATTATATTGCATTTGTGTCTGTATCCCTCGAGTCGGTTATTTATACCAATTCTTTCCAGATAAGGAATGCTTTGAATGAGTCTGTCTTTGTCCATGAATGTCACTTTATAACGTTAGTGAGCTCACTGTATGCTGCTGTAACATGCGCTACAGGGAACACATTTCCTGTAATGTGCATTCTTAAATTCTCTCTATATGCGTTAGCTCTATTTTCCCAGTTTGCCAGCTTTAGCCCAAATTAAGTTCAAGTAACTATTTATTCGGCCATTCATGAAGTCTTTCCAGGTCTTCTTGCTTTAATGTTTCTGCTATGCTAATTATCCTCACATCTTTAAGTACAGAATAGAATTCGTGTAATAAGATCAACAGTATATACTGGTTTTTGTAGGTCTCATTTTGTAACTCGCTTCTGTGTCGCAGTGGCTTCTCAGAAGTCTTTAGATGGACTGTAACTCATTACCTTCAGAAACTATTCTTTTTCTATATCAAATCACAGAACGGGTGGGGATCGAACGCACGGCAAGAGAATCCTAAAATTCGTAGACCAGTGTGTAAGCAACTGGATCCACTGTTTTTTTGTATGCATCTGTATAATTACGATTTCTTTCCTACATGTTTATCAAGTGTTTTTTTTTATTTTCTTTCAGTTTTCACGTTACTTTCCATAGATACAGCGGTCAGTAGTTCAGGAATTGTCTGCGTGTCAAATCTCTTAAGAAATTGGAAACACGATATCCATCTTCCAATTCCCTGGTACATCCTCCATCAATAACGATTTGTTAAAGATCAGTGCTAGTGACATGCATTATATTTCAGTTCATTCTCTCATTATTTGTGGTGATATTCCATTAGGTCTTGATGCCTTTGATGTGTCAAGTTCCATCACGAGCCCCCCTCACTTCCTCATTATTCGTTTGAATGCTTGATTGCTCAGTTTGGTTTGTCTTCCATTTTATTTTTGTGACTCTTAACAATATGTAAATAAAGTACAGAATGTTCTGATGAGCTCGCTGCATTCTTCCTTGTCATTTCCTGCACATGTACCAATTTTTTTTCATTCAGTGTTATCTTTGGACCCAACGTCATTTTCATTTCGATATTGTTATATAGGGATTAAGGATTCTATCGCAGTTTTTGCTGCTGTGTCCTTTACAACTGATATTTTTTATTTTCCGTGATCACTTATACGAGCGATTGCGTGCATGTGTGTGTGTGTGTACTCACCTATTTGTACTCACCTATTTGTGGTTGCAGGGGTCGAGTCTTAGCTCATGGCCCCGCCTCTTCACCGGTTGCTACAGGGCCCTCTCTCTTCCTGCTCCATGAGCTTTATCAAACCTCGTCTTAAAATTATGTATGGTTCCTGCCTCCACTACGTCACTTTCTTGGCTATTCCACTGCCTGACAACTCTATGACTTAAGAAATACTTCCTAACATCTCTTTGACTTATCTGAGTCTTCAACTTCCAATTGTGACCTCTTGTTTCTGTGTCCCCTCCCTGGAACATCCTGTCTTTGTCCACCTTGTCTATTCCGCGCAGTATTTTATATGTTGTTATCATGTCTCCCCTGACCCTCCTGTCCTCCAGGGTCGTCAGGCCGATTTCCCCTAATCTTTCTTCACAGGACATTTCCCTTAGCTCTGGAACTAACCTTGTCGCAAATCTTTGCACTTTCTCTAATTTCTTGACGTGCTTGATCAAGTGCGGGTTCCAAACAGGTGCTGCATACTCCAGTATGGGCCTGACGTACACGGTGTACAGTGTCTTGAACGATTCCTTGCTAAGGTATCGGAACGCTGTTTTCAGGTTTGCAAAGCGCCCATATGCTGCAGCAGTTATCTGGTTGATGTGTGCTTCCGGAGACATGCTCGGTGTTATACTCACTCCAAGATCTTTCTCCTTGAGCGAGGTTTGCAGTCTTTGGCCACCTAGCCTATACTCCGTCTGCGGTCTTCTGTGCCCTTCCCCGATCTTCATGACTTTGCATTTGGTGGGGTTAAATTCGAGAAGCCAGTTGCTGGACCAGGTGTCCAATCTATCCAGGTCTCTTTGAAGTCCTGCCTGATCCTCATCTGATTTAATTCTCCTCATTAACATAAAATCACCTGTGTGTGTGTGTGTGTGTGTGTGTGTGTGTGTGTGTGTGTGTACTCACCTAATTGTACTCACCTAATTGTGGTTGCAGGGGTCGAGACTCAGCTCCTGGCCCCGCCTCTTCACTGATCGCTACTGGATCCTCTCTCTCTCTGCTTCCTGAGCTTTGTCATACCTCTTCTTAAAACTATATATGGTTCCTGCCTCCACTACTTCACTTGCTAGGCTATTCCACTTGCTGACAACTCTATGACTGAAGAAATACTTCCTAACGTCCCTGTGACTCGTCTGAGTCTTCAGCTTCCAGTTGTGACCCCTTGTCCCTGTGTCCCCTCTCTGGAACATCCTATCTCTGTCCACCTTGTCTATTCCCCGCAGTATCTTGTATGTCGTTATCATGTCTCCCCTGACCCTTCTGTCCTCCAGTGTCGTCAGTCCGATTTCCCTTAACCTTTCCTCGTACGACATTCCCTTGAGCTCTGGGACTAGCCTTGTTGCAAACCTTTGTACTTTCTCTAACTTCTTGACGTGCTTGACCAGGTGTGGGTTCCAGACTGGTGCTGCATACTCCAGTATGGGCCTAACATACACAGTGTACAGTGTCTTGAACGATTCCTTATTAAGGTATCGGAACGCTATTCTCAGGTTTGCCAGGCGCCCGTATGCTGCAGCGGTTATTTGGTTGATGTGTGCCTCCGGTGATGTGCTCGGTGTTATGGTCACCCCAAGGTCTTTCTCCCTGAGTGAGGTCTGTAGTCTTTGTCCACCTAGCCTATACTCTGTCTGCGGTCTTCTTTGCCCCTCCCCAATCTTCATGACTTTGCATTTGGCTGGATTGAATTCGAGAAGCCAGTTACTGGACCACATGTCCAGCCTCTCCAGGTCTTTTTGCAGTCCTGCCTCATCCTCGTCCGATTTAATTCTTCTCATCAACTTCACGTCATCTGCGAACAGGGACACTTCAGAGTCTATTCCTTCCATCATGTCGTTCACATATATCAAAAATAGCACTGGTCCTAGAACTGACCCCTGTGGGACCCCGCTCGTAACAGGCGCCCACTGTGATACCTCTTCACGTACCATGACTCGTTGCTGCCTCCCTGTCAGGTATTCCCTTATCCATTGCAGTGCCCTTCCTTTTACGTGTGCCTGATCCTCCAGCTTCTGCACTAATCTCTTGTGGGGAACTGTGTCAAAGGCCTTCCTGCAGTCTAGGAAAACGCAATCTACCCAACCCTCTCTCTCATGTCTTACTTCTGTTACCTTGTCATAAAACTCCAGGAGGTTTGTGATACAAGATTTGCCTTCCATGAACCCATGCTGGTTTTCATTTATAATCTTGTTCCTTTCCAGGTGTTCGACCACTCTCCTCCTGATAATCTTCTCCATGACTTTGCACACAATACATGTCAGAGACACAGGTCTGTAGTTTTGTGCCTCGTTTCTGTTTCCTTTCTTAAATATGGGGACTACATTAGCTGTCTTCCATTTCTCAGGTAGTTGCCCAGTTTCAAGGGATGTGTTGAAGATTGTGGTTAGAGGCACACACAGCATCTCTGCTCCTTCTCTAAGGACCCATGGGGAGATGTTGTCCGGTCCCATCGCCTTTGAGGTGTCAAGGTCACTTAAGAGCTTCTTCACCTCCTCCTCAGTTGTTCGTATGTCATCCAACACTTGTTGGTATATTCCCTCTTGATGTTCCCTTCTGTTCTGTCTTCCCACAGCCCTTCCTGTCTCTACTGTAAAAACTTCCTTAAATCTCCTGTTCAGCTCCTCACATACCTCCTGATCATTTCTTGTGAGTTCTCCACCTTCTGTCCTTAATCTGATCACCTGGTCTTTGACTGTTGTCTTCCTCCTGATGTGGCTATACAACAGTTTCGGGTCTGTCTTGATTCTCGATGCTATGTCATTTTCATACTGTCGCTGGGCCTCCCTCCTTACCTGTGCGTACTCATTCCTGGCTCTGCGACTGATCTCCCTATTTTCGTGTGTTCTCTGCCTTCTGTACTTTTTCCATTCTCTATTGCACTTTGTTTTTGCCTCCTTACACCGTCGGGTGAACCAGGGGCTTGTTCTGGTCTTCCCGTTGTTACTGTTGCCCTTGGGAATGAACCTTTCCACTGCCTCCTTGCATTTTGTTGCTACATATTCCATCATTTCATTTACTGGCTTTCCTGCCAGTTCTCTGTCCCACTGGACCTCCCGCAGGAAGTTCTTCAACCCTATGTAGTCCCCTCTTTTATAGTCAGGCTTTTCCCATTCTACTCCTGTTATTCTCTCCACTTGCAGCTCTACTATGTATTCAAAGCACAGAACCACGTGGTCGCTAGCTCCTAGGGGACTCTCATACTTGATGTCCTCAATGTCTGAGCTGCCCAGGGTGAACACAAGGTCCAATCTTGCTGGTTCATCCTCCCCTCTCACTCTGGTAGTGTCCTTAACATGTTGGTGCATGAGGTTTTCCAGCACCACGTCCAACATCCTGGCTCTCCATGTTTCTGGACCCCCATGTGTGTGTGTGTGTGTGTGTGTGTGTGTGTGTGTGTGTGTGTGTGTGTGTGTGTGTGTGTGTGTGTATGTGTGTGTGTGTGTGTGTGATCCGGCTCCATATTAAGGGTAAACTGCAATTGGAAGTACCAAGTAGTAATAAACTTGAATATGGGTATGGTAACACTAGTTCAGTTGATTGCAACTATCATACATGGCAGCAATGCATGTAGCTGCTCAAGATAATCCCAGAAAGTCAGACGCAGTGCCTGGTCGCCATTGGGGTCCTAGTGATCGGAGACAGTCGGGCTTCTGTGAATATCTAGAATGCAGGTATTTTTTTTAAATTACAATATTAAGATATGTGAACAAGCCTTCATATGCAGTAGGGTATGGATATAAGATATTCAAGGTATTTTCGTCAAAGAATATCTGGGATATTTGGTGATAATTAATTATTCGGATACTAAGGAATATTCAGTATATACATATATGTATATATATATATATATATATATATATATATATATATATATATATATATATATATATATATATACATACATGTATATTTTTTTTTATTATCACACTGGCCGATTCCCACCATGGCAGGGTGGCCCGAAAAAGAAAAACTTTCACCATCATTCACTCCATCACTGTCTTGCCAGAAGGGTGCTTTACACTACAGTTTTTAAACTGCAACATTAACACCCCTCCTTCAGAGTGCAGGCACTGTACTTCCCATCTCCAGGACTCAAGTCCGGCCTGCCGGTTTCCCTGAACCCCTTCATAAATGTTACTTTGCTCACACTCCAACAGCACGTCAAGTATTAAAAACCATTTGTCTCCATTCACTCCTATCAAACACGCTCACGCATGCCTGTTGAAAGTCCAAGCCCCTCGCACACAAAACCTCCTTTATCCCCTCTCTCCAACCTTTCCTAGGCCGACCCCTACCCCGCCTTCCTTCCACTACAGACTGATACACTCTTGAAGTCATTCTGTTTCGCTCCATTCTCTCTACATGTCCGAACCACCTCAACAACCCTTCCTCAGCCCTCTGGACAACAGTTTTGGTAATCCCGCACGTCCTCCTAACTTCCAAACTACGAAATCTCTGCATTATATTCACACCACACACACACACACACACACACACATATATATATATATATATATATATACATATATATATATATATATATATATATATATATATATATATATATATATATATATATATATATATACATATATATATATATATATATATATATATATGTATATTTATATATATATATATATATATATATATATATATATATATATATATATATATATATATATATACATGTATATATATATATATATATATATATATATATATATATATATATATATATATACATATATATATATATATATATATATATATATATATATATATATATATATATATATATGTATATATATATATATATATATATAAATATATATATACATGTATATATATATATATATATATATATATATATATATATATATATATATATATATATATATATATATATATATGTATATTTATATATATATATATACATATATATATATATATATATATATATATATATATATATATATATATATATATATATATACATGTATATATATATATATATATATATACATACATATATATATATATATATATATATATATATATATATATATATATATATATATATATATATATATATATGTATATATATATATATATATAAATATATATATACATGTATATATATATATATATATATATATATATATATATATACATGTATATATATATATATATATATATATATATATATATATATATATATATATATATATATATATATATATATATATAGATGTATATATGCCATGCATAATAGGAAAAACTGGTCAATTAGCATGAAATCATTTAAAATAAAGTCTTTCTAAAATTTTCTTTTAGATTTTAAAGATACATTTTTTTTCATTAATGTTAATGTAAAAATTTATGATTTTTACATTTATATTTATAATTTTTACATTGGCTAGCGAATCCTTGGCTAGCGCAGTGCTGTTATTGATCAATACCACTTGTTCGTAGTTACAATAATATATATATGCTTCTCGTAGGCTAGTACACTAAACTAGTTTTACCTAATCGGCACGATATATATATATATATATATATATATATATATATATATATATATATATATATATATATATATATATATATATATATATATATATATATGAGTGTGTGTGTGTGTGCGTGTAGAATTCTCAGAATAGGCGAAATATTCACAAACACTAATTTCAGGTCGAAGGAAACTCGAACCTATGAACCTTGGAACAAGGTACGCAGTGCTCTACTCACCATACCACACTGGTCAATACCTTGGCGTCAAGCCAACGTTAGACATTTTGGTTCAAGGCAGCCAGCTTTCAGGCTGGGTTAGCATATAAGAGCTTTTTACAAAGTAGAAGTGATGCAAGGAGTGACGAGTACATGGAGAGAAAAAGAGAGGTTAAGAGAGTGGCGAAGCAATGTAAAAAGAAAGCAAATGAGAGGGTGGGTGAGATGTTATCAACAAATTTTGTTGAAAATAATAAAAAGTTTTAGAATGAGATTAATAAATTGAGAAACCCTAGGGAACGAATGGATTTGTTAGTTAAAAATAGGAGAGGAGAGTTATTAAACAGAGAGGAAGAGGTATTGGAAAGATGTAGGGAATATTTTAAGGAACTGTTAAATGTTGATTTCGTGTATAGGGCAAGGAGGAATAACATCTTGTAGGAGTGAGGAAAAACCCATTGTGAGTGTGTTGGAAGTGCGTGGGGCAGTGGGTAGATTGAAAGGAGGTAAAGCAGCTGGGATTGATGGGATAAAGATAGAAATGTTAAAAGCAGGTGGCGATATAGTTTTGGAGTGGTTAGTGTTTTTATTTAATTAATGTATGGAAGAGGGTAAGGTACCTAGGAACTGGCAGAGAGCATGCATAGTTCCTTTGTATAAAGGTAAAGGGGACAAAAGAGGGTGTAAAAATTATAGGGGAATAAGTCTGTTGAGTATACCTGGTAAAGTGTATGGTAGAGTTATTATTGAAAGAATTAAGAGTAAAATGGAGAGCAGGATAGCAGATGTACAAGGAGGCTTTAGGAAGGGTAGGGGTGTGTAGACCAAGTGTTTGCAGTTAAACATGAAGGTGAACAGTATTTAGATAAGGGTCAAGAGGTTTTTGTGGCATTTAAGGATTGGGAAAAGGCGTATGATAGGGTGGATAGGGGGGCAATGTGGCAGATGCTGCAAATGCATGGAATAGGAGTAGGTTATTGAAAGAAGTGAAGAGTCTTTTCGAGGATAGTGAGGCTCAGGTTAGAGTATGTAAGCGAGAGAGATTATATCCCAGTTAAAGTAGGCCTTAGATAAGGATGTGTGATGTCACCATGGTTGTTCAATATATTTATAAATGGAGTTGTAAGAGAAATGAATGCTGATGACACTGTGCAGAAATTGGTAGGGAATGTAAAAGAAGGAAATTAAAAGTGAATATAGGAAAGAGTAAGGATGAGGATAACAAAAAATTAGGCAATGGAAGACTGGATGTCAGATTGGAGGGAGAGAGTATGGAGGAGGTGAATGTATTCAGATATTTGGAAGTGGACGTGTCAGCAGATGGGTCTATGAAAGATTAGGTGAATCATAGAACTGACGATTGAAAAAAGGTCAGTGGTGCTCTGATGAGTCTGTGGAGACAAGGAACGTTATCCATGAAAGGAAAAAGCGGAATGTCTGAGACTATAGTTACACAAACGCTCTTGTATGTGTGGGAGGCATGGGTGGCGAATGTTGTAACAAGGAGAAGGCTGGAGGCAGTGGAGATGTCATGTCTGAGGGCAATGTGTGGAGTAAATATAATACACAGAATCCGTAGTTTGGAGATTAGGAGGAGGTGCGAAATTACTTAAACTATTATCAAGAGGGCTGAGGATTGGTTATTGAGATGGTTTGGACACACACACACACACATATATATATATATATATATATATATATATATATATATATATATATATATATATATATATATATATATATATATATATATATATATATATATAATATAGGGAAGTACCACCTATATAACTGCAATGGGGACCCTCATCCTCAGAGAAGACAATAAACGTACCTCAGGGAAAACTCAAGGTTCTCCCCAGAGCTGTTTGAATATTGTCTTATCCTACCACCCCCTATATTTAATATTCTACGTGAACATTTATTAAATAAACAGAATACATTTACAGAAAAACACAAACATGAATACAATGGTACAATGTATTAAAGATAAGGAATTTCCTCCAGCTCCTCCGAAGCCGGACGCGAGCCAAGTATGCAGCAAGCATTTCCCTTCTGGATGGCCATGCTGAGGCGCTGGAACATGAAAGTGGCTGCCCTTGGGTCCCTGGTGGTGTCGATGAGTCTGGAACCCAATTCGTTAAGGAAATATATACACATATATATATATATATATATATATATATATATATATATATATATATATATATATATATATATATATATATATATATATATATATATATATATATATTCATCAATAAGAACACTACTACTTGCCAAAGAGTCGAACCCATGCTGCTTTGGCCCGCCTCATGGTGAGTGAAAACACATCACGCTCTAGCCCACGGGACCACACAATCCTCTGTGTTTTCGCTTACCATGAGGCGGGCCAAAGCAACTTGGGTTCGACTCCTTGGCTAGTCGAACTGTTGTTATTGATCATTATATATATATATATATATATATATATATATATATATATATATATATATATATATATATATATATATATATATATATATATATACATAAATATTTAGATATATATATATATATATACATATATATATATATATATATATATATATATATATATATATATATATATATATATATATATATATGTATATATATATATATATATATATATATATATATATATATATATATATATATATATATATATATATATATATATATATATATATATATATATATATATATATATTGTCACCGTGCCTCTATGGTATATGGCGGGTTTGATAAAAAAAAAGTATCCACTATTAATAAAACGTCTAATTAATTATTTCAATAATCATCACCTCCAGTGAGCCTAATTTTTGATCGTAATTTTGAATATAAATCAATATAGAAGTTTCATTTTTCATTAATATGTTAATTTCTTTTCAAGGGAAACGATGTGTGAAATAATATGTAATCTGCTAATAATGAATCGCATTTAATTATGTATTTTATTATTCTGGGTGATAATGAGTGTATGTATGTGTGTGTGTGTGTGTGAGTGTGTGTGTGTGTGTGTGTGTGTGTGTGTGTGTGTGTGTGTGTGTGTGTGTGTGTGTGTGTGTGTGTGTGTGTGTACTCACCTAATTGTACTCACCTAATTGCGGTTGCATGGGTCGAGATTCAGCTCCTGGCCCCACCTCTTCATTGATCGCTACTAGGTCCTCTCCCTCTCTGCTTCCTGAGCTTTGTCATACCTCTTCTTAAAACTATGTATGGTTCTTCCCTTCACTACTTCACTTGCTAGTCTATTCCACTTCCTGACGACTCTATGACTGAAGAAATACTTCATAACGTCCCTGTGACTCGTCTGAGTCTTCAGCTTCCAATTGTGACCCCTTGTTTCTGTGTCCCCTCTCTGGAACATCCTGACTCTGTCCACCTTGTCTATTCCCCGCAGTATCTTGTATGTCGTTGTCATGTCTCCCCTGACCCTTCTGTCCTCCAGTGTCGTCAGTCCGATTTCCCTCACCCTTTCCTCGTACGACATTCCCCTGAGCTCTGGGACTAGCTTTGTTGCAAATATTTTTACTTTCTCTAACTTCTTGACGTGCTTGACCAGGTGTGGGTTCCAGACCGGTGCTGAATTCTCCAGTATGGGCCTAACATGCACAGTGTACAGTGTCTTGAACGATTCCTTATAAAGGTATCGGAACGCTATTCTCAGGTTTGCCAGGCGCCCGTAAGCTGCAGCAGTTATTTGGTTGATGTGTGCCTCCGGTGACGTGCTCGGTGTTTTGGTCACCCCAAGATCTTTCTCCCTGAGTGAGGTCTGTAGCCCTTGCCCACCTAGCCTATACTCTGTCTGCGGTCTTCTTTGCCCCTCCCCAATCTTCATAACTTTGCATTTAGCAGGGTTGAATTCAAGAAGCCAGTTTCTGGACCACGTGTCCAGCTTGTCCAGGTCTCTTTGCAGTCCTGCCTCATCCTCATCCGATTTAATTCTTCTCATCAGCTTCACATCATCTGCGAATAGGGACACTTCAGAGTCTATTCCTTCCATCATGTCGTTCGCATATATCAAAAATAGCACTAGTCCTAGAATTGACCCCTGTGGGACCCCGCTCGTCACAGGCGCCCACTGTGATACCTTTTCATGTACCATGACTCGTTGTTGCCTCCCTGTCAGGTATTCCCTGATCCATTGCAGTGCCCTCCCTGTTATATGCGCCTGATCCTCCACCTTCTGCACTAATCTCTTGTTAGGAACTGTGTCAAAGGCCTTCCTGCAGTCCAGGAAAATGCAATCAACCAAACCCTCTTTCTCGTGTCTTACTTCTGTTACCTTGTCATAAAACTCCAGAAGGTTTGTGACACAGGATTTCCCTTCCATGAATCCATGCTGATTTTCATTTATAATCTTGTTCCATTCCAGGTGTTCCACCACTGTCCTCCTGATAATCTTCTCCATGACTATGCATACTATACATGTCAGAGACACAGGTCTGTAGTTTAGTGCCTCGTTTCTGTCTCCTTTCTTAAATACGGGGACTACATTTGCCGTCTTCCATATCTCAGGTAGTTGCCCAGTTTCAAGGGATGTGTTAAATGTGGTTAGGGGCACGCACAGCATCTCTGCTCCTTCTCTAAGGACCCACGGGGAGATGTCCGGTCCCATCGCCTTTGAGGTATCAAGGTCACTTAGCAGCTTATGCTCCTCCTCCTCGGTTGTTCGTATGTCATCCAACACTTGTTGGTACATTCCCTCTTGATGTTCCCTTCTGTGTTGTCTTCCCAGAGCCCTTCCTGTCTCTACTGTAAAAACTTTCTTAAATCTCCTGTTTAGCTCCTCACATACCTCCTGGTCATCTCTTGTGAGTTCTCCACTTCCTGTTCTCAGTCTGATCACCTGGTCGTTGACTGTTGTCTTCCTCCTGATGTGGCTATACAACAGTTTCGGGTCAGTCTTGACTTTCGATGCTATGATATTTTCATACTGTCGCTGGGCCTCCCTCCTTACCTGTGCATACTCGTTCTTGGCTCTGCGACTAATCTCCCTATTTTCAGGTGGTCTCTGCCTTCTGTACCTTTTCCATTCTTTAATGCACTTAGTTTTTGCCTCCTTACACTTCGGGTAAACCAGGGGCTCGTTCTGGTCTTCCCATTGTTTCTGTTGCCCTTGGGAATAAACCGTTCCACTGCTTCCTTGCATTTTGTTGTTACATTTTCCATCAATTCATTTACTGGCTTTCCTGCCAGTTCTCTGTCCCGCGGAACCTCCTGCAGGAAGTTCCTCAACTCCTGTTACTCTCTCCACTTGCAACTCTACTATGTATTCAAAGCACAGAACCACGTGGTCACTAGCTCCTATGGGACTCTCATGTGTGATGTCCTCAATGTCTGAACTGCCCAGGGTGAACACAAGACCCAATCTTGCTGGTTCATCCTCCCCTCTCACTCTGGTAGTGTCCTTAACATGTTGGTGCATGAGGTTTTCCATCACCACATCCAACATCTTGGCTCTTCATGTTTCGGGACCCCCATGTGGCTCCAGGTTTTCCCATTCAATTTCCCTGTGGTTGAAATCACCCATAACCAGCAAATTTTCTCTGCTCGAGTGAGCTCTTCTTGCCACCTCAGCAAGTGTGTCCACCATTGCTCTGTTGTTCACTTCATATTCCTCTCTTGGCCTCCTGCAGTTCTGTAGTCCCTTTCTCCTGTCTCGTCTATGCCTCCCATTTTCTCGAATTTCCATCGGTTTTTTACGAGCAGAGCAACCCTTCCTTCCCCTCTGCCCCTTCTATCTTTCCTCATGATTTAATATCCTGGTGGGAAGATTGCATCTGTTATTGTCTCAGTGAGTTTTGTTTCTGTAACTGCTATGATGTCTGGGTACTTCTCTTTGATTCTTTTTTGCCACTCATATTTATTCGTTAATCCATCTGCATTTGTGTACCAAACCTTCAACTTCTGTTCTAATACTATAACTGTGGTCCTGGGGGAATACTGGGGTTGGGAGAGCAGGAGCCCTGGTGGGAGCCTGTGGGGGTTGCAGTGGAGGTGGAGGAAGAGCTCCCATAAGGTGTTGCTGTAGGGGAAGGGTTCGTGGTGCAGGGGGTGAGAACAGAGTGATCAGTGTGTGATTGTTGGTTTAGATTGTTCAGTTGCCTTGGGGGTGTCGTGGTTGGAGCCCTTCTGCAGATGTTTCTAGGGGGTGTGCTTGCCCTTCCACCTGTGCCTGGCTTATTCTGCTCTTCTTTGTCATTTCCTCCCATTCCTCCTTTAGTTTTTTGCACTCTCACTTTCAGTATCATCCTTTCCTCCTGTGTTCTGTCTCGATCGAGGTACACACTCTTGAACTCCTGTTTGCCTCTCAGCCGTGCTTTCTCCTGCAGGATCATGGTTCGAGTTGATTCTGCCTTGAAAATTACTTTGAGAGGCCATTTCCTTCTCTTTGTGAACCACCTGATTCTCTGAAAATTTGCCACCTGGGTCATGTCCCCCTCACCTATCACCTTCATGATACCTTCAATCGCTTTTTTCTCCTCCTGTTTTCTTTCATCATAGGTTTCCCCTTCAGCTTCGTCTAGCCCATAGACAAAAACTGATCTCTCCCTTTCCACCTCCCACTGTGACTCCCATTGCATCCTCTGAGGTGTTTTAGCTCCTTCCCATGGAGTGTTCCTTCCTTCAATCCCTTCCCTAGCTGTGGCCCCTATGCTCATTGGTTTGTCCTTCCTGCTCACCTGTTCCTGGCCCCCACAAGTGTCTGGTAAAGTCCCTGCATATGTCCTAGTTCCTCCAATGTCTTCCGACCTCTCATACTGTCCTAGTGTGCTCCCTGTCTTTGTTTTGGCCCCATGTGGTTTTGACAGGACCTTTGCATATAGTTTAGTTTAGCTTCCATGCTCCCTCCAGACCCTTTGTCTGTGTCTGATGTAAACATTGCTGATGCTACTTCTGTATTATCTTCATCACTAGGCTGTTTCAGATTTCTCAGCTCCTCTTCTAATCTCTGTATCTTGGCTTCTTCTGCTACTGTGGCATGTTGCTCCCAGATTCTGCACTCTGCTGATAACCTCTCCTCCATTTTCCTTGAAAGCCCATCTAGCCTCCTTCCCCAGTCTTCCTCCTTTTTTATGAGCTCTGCCTACCAATCCTCCCTCCCAGATTCGTCTGTTAGGCCCTTGGCTCTCATCCTAGTGTGTGTGTGTGTGTGTGTGTGTGTGTGTGTGTATGTGTACTCACCTAGTTGAGGTTGCAGGGATCGAGTCCTAGCTCCTAGCCCCCGCCTCTTCACTGGTCGCTACTAGGTCACTATCCCTGAACTGTGAGCTTTATCATACCTCTACTTAAAGCTATGTATGAAACCTGCCTCCAATACATCACTTCCAAAGCTATTCCACTTCCTGACTACTCTGTGGCTGAAGAAATACTTCCTAACATCCCTGTGATTCATATGTGTCTTCAACTTCCAACTGTGTCCCCTTGTTGCTGTGTCCCATCTCTGGAACATCCTGTCTTTGTCCACCTTGTCAATTCTTCTCAGTATTTTGTATGTCATTGTCATGTCCTCCCTATCTCTCTTGTCCTCCAGTGTCGTAAGGTCGATTTCCCTTAACCTCTCCTCGTAGGACATACCCCTTAGCTCTGGGACTAGTCTTGTTGCAAACCTTTGGACTTTCTCTAGTTTCTTTACGTGCTTGGCTAGGTGTGGGTTCCAAACTGGTGCCGCATACTCCAATATGGGCCTAATGTACATGGTGTACAGGGTCCTGAACGATTCCTTATTAAGATGTTGGAATGCTGTTCTGAGGTTTGCTAGGCACCCATATGCTGCAACACTTATTTGGTTGATGTCCGCTTCAGGAGATGTGCCTGGTGTTATACTCACCTCAAGATCTTTTTCCTTGAGTGAGGTTTGTAGTCTCTGGCCCCCTAGACTGTACTCCGTCTGCGGTCTTCTTTGCCCTTCCCCAATCTTCATGACTTTACACTTGGTGGGGTTGAACTCCAGGAGCCAATTGCTGGACCAGGTCTGCAGCCTGTCCAGATCCCTTTGTAGTTCTGCCTGGTCTTCGATCGAATGAATTCTTCTCATCAACTTCACGTCATCTGCAAACAGGGACACTTCGTAGTCTATTTCTTCTGTCGTGTTGTTCACAAATGCCAGAAACAGCACTGGTCCTAGTACTGACCCCTGTGGGACCCCACTGGTCACAGGTGCCCACTCTGACACCTCGCCACGTACCATGACTCGCTGCTGTCTTCCTGGCAAGTATTCCCTGATCCAGTGTAGTGCCTTCCCTGTTATCCCTGCTTGGTCCTCCAGTTTTTGCACTAATCTCTTGTGTTGAACTGTGTCATGTTGGCTGCTGTTGATGAGATCGTTCCTTTCTAGGTGTTCCACCACTCTTCTCCTGATAATCTTCTCCATGATTTTGCATACTATACATGTCAGTGACACTGGTATGTAGTTTAATGCTTCATGTCTGTCTCCTTTTTTAAAGATTGGGACTACATTTGCTGTCTTCCATGCCTCAGGCAATCTCCCTGTTTCGATAGATGTATTGAATATTGTTGTTAGGGGTACACATAGCGCCTCTGCTCCCTCTCTCAATACCCATGGGGAGATGTTATCTGGCCCCATTGCCTTTGAGGTATCTAGCTCACTCAGAAGCCTCTTCACTTCTTCCTCGGTTGTGTGCACTGTGTCCAGCACTTGGTGGTGTGCCCCACCTCTCCGTCTTTCTAGAGTCCCTTCTGTCTCCTCTGTGAACACTTCTTTGAATCTCTTGTTGAGTTCTTCACATACTTCACGGTCATTTCTTGTTGTCTCTCCTCCTTCCTTCCTTAGCCTGATTACCTGGTCCTTGACTGTTGTTTTCCTCCTGATGTGGCTGTACAACAGTTTCGGGTCAGATTTGGCTTTCGCTGCTATGTCATTTTCATATTGTCTTTGGGCCTCCCTTCTTATCTGTGCATATTCGTTTTTGGCTCTATGACTGTTCTCCTTATTCTCCTGGGTCCTTTGCCTTCTATATTTCTTCCATTCCCTAGCACACTTGGTTTTTGCCTCCCTGCACCTTTGTGTAAACCATGGGCTCATCCTGGCTTTTTCATTAATCCTGTTACCCTTGGGTACAAACCTCTCCTCAGCCTCCTTGCATTTTGTTGCTACATATTCCATCATCTCATTAACTGGCTTCCCTGCCAGTTCTCTGTCCCACTGAACCCCGTTCATGTAGTTCCTCATTCCTGTGTAGTCCCCTTTCTTGTAGTTTGGCTTCATTCGTCCTGGCCTTCCTGCTTCTCCCTCCACTTGTAGCTCTACTGTGTATTCGAAGCTTAAAACCACATGGTCACTGGCCCCAAGGGGTCTTTCATATGTGATGTCCTCAATATCTGCACTACTCAAGGTGAATACTAAGTCCAGCCTTGCTGGTTCATCCTCTCCTCTCTTGTAGTGTCCCTTACGTGTTGGCACATGAAGTTTTCCAGTACCACCTCCATCATCTTAGCCCTCCATGTATCTTGGCCCCCATGTGGGTCCAAGTTCTCCCAATCGATCTCCTTGTGGTTAAAGTCACCCATGATCAGGAGCTTTGCCCTGCATGCATGAGCTCTTCTGGCCACTCTAGCCAGTGTGTCAACCATCGCTCTATTGCTCTCGCCGTACTCTTGCCTTGGCCTCCTGCTGTTCTGTGGTGGGTTATACATCACTGCTATTACCACCTTGGGACCTCCAGAGTGAAGTGTTCCCACTATGTAATCACTTTCTTCTCCGCTGTGTCCTCTCTCCAGCTCATCAAAATTCCAGCGATTTTTGATCAGCAACGCCAGTCCTCCACCCCCCCTGTTCCCTCTGTCTTTCCTCAGGATTTGGTATCCAGTTGGAAAGATGGCATCTGTTATCATACCTGTAAGCTTGGTTTCTGTGAGAGCTATGATGTCCGGTGATGCTTCTTTGACTCTTTCATGCCACTCCTCCCACTTATTTGTTATTCCATCAGCGTTTGTGTACCATACCTTCAGTTTCCTTTCCAACACTGTGGTTTGGGGGGCCTGTGAGGGTGGGAGACCTGGTGGCATACTGTGGGTGTAAGTGTGTGTGAGTGTATGTGTGTGTGTAACAAACTGCTGGCACTACACCGTATGTCATATCTCGCATACTTATTTATCTTCTTTTTCTTAAAATACGTATAACTATTTCTAAATCCTTTCCCAATACAAAGTTCATTTAAACGCCACCATTATCATTTACCATTTACCCCTGGCATCCCAAGCTTACCTTTTGCACCCTCTACAACACTTGCTCCCCAGATTTATTTCCGTGGATTCACTGATTTGAGTATTGTTCGTGAGATTGTATTCCTAACGGGAGGAGAATGAAATTAGTCCCTGAGGTTTCCACTTCCCCGAATATGCTGGGTGCTAGGGAAAACATGTTTACACTTCTTACTGGACACCTAATAAAGTCTTGTGGCATGGTGCCGAAGCGGAGTAAGGCGTCAAGTGTTTAAGTAGCTTCCTGGGAGGCTGCTTAGAAAACTCATATTAAAATCCTGGCCAGACGCAGTATAAACTACCCTGCGTAGGTGCGAGACTGTTGGAGTGATATTATATATACATATATATATATATATATATATATATATATATATATATATATATATATATATATATATATATATATATATTGTGAAGGCTTACTCAGCCCTGTAACAACTTCAGTCGGTATTACCAAGGCTGGCTCCTCCTCAGGAAAATTAATGAATAGAAAAAGAAATATTAACAGACAATGATAAACATTATTATTTAGAAGCGGAAAATGTAAAACAATAAAACATGAATGGGTGTCCTAAATGAAAGAAAAATTAAAAATGAAATGAAAAAAAATTACATTTGAACTCAACGCTAATATAGGTATATCGTGGTAATGGGGTGTCAGGTGTTGGTGACACTGCGTGTTGTTGAAATAGTAGCCGTTGCTGATGTGGGGGGGGAGGGGGGGTAGCAGGTGTTGGAGACCACCACCAGCTCGTTCTTCACAGAGTATCGCCGTGAATAATTACTTCAGATGACCGGAAAACAGGTTCGTTACCACTGCTATGATGAGGGGTTAGGTCCTGTGTTGGCTTACATAACAGGTAAGTAGATTAAACATGGGACGTCTCAGGACGTTAGTCTGTCTCCTATTCTTCTCGTTGATTGGCAGGTGACCCTCTCTGTCATTCCACGCTGTAAAGAGAGACAGATTACCCACTGCTTAAGAAATCACTCTCCATGATAAGTACAATACCTAAAAGATGTGGTGATTATTAAAACATTTAACAGATAAAGACTGAAAGGACTAAGTTAATTGTTGGTCAAAAGTGAAGCTTTCAACCAATAAGTCCACTAAAATATGATCAGGCGTGTACTTACAGCAGTGTTGGGAGCTGTGAGTCGAGTGATTTACTGTTTGACCGGAGCCCCACACGTCACCTATCGGGGGGGGGGGAAGAGGGAGGGGAAGGGATAGCGGGAGCTAGACTGACCCTACCTTAACAAGCAGCCGGCAGTCAAACTATCACTTTCAGGGTGGGGGAAAAAGGAGGGGGGAAATAGCGGGAGCTGGACTTACCCTACCTGAACAAGTAGCCGGCAATGAAACTATTGTTACTATATACTCCCTCGCTACTCCTATCTATTGAACTTTTCCCTCACAATATATATGTATATACAATTACTAAAAAAAAAAAGAGAAGAAGAAAAACTTTATAAAAGTGGGTTGCTTAAATGTGCGTGGATGTAGTGCGGATGACAAGAAACAGATGATTGCTGATGTTATGAATGAAAAGAAGTTGGATGTCCTGGCCCTAAGCGAAACAAAGCTGAAGGGGGTAGGAGAGTTTCAGTGGGGGGAAATAAATGGGATTAAATCTGGAGTATCTGAGAGAGTTAGAGCAAAGGAAGGGGTAGCAGTAATGTTAAATGATCAGTTATGGAAGGAGAAAAGAGAATATGAATGTGTAAATTCAAGAATTATGTGGATTAAAGTAAAGGTTGGATGCGAGAAGTGGGTCATAATAAGCGTGTATGCACCTGGAGAAGAGAGGAATGCAGAGGAGAGAGAGAGATTTTGGGAGATGTTAAGTGAATGTATAGGAGCCTTTGAACCAAGTGAGAGAGTAATTGTGGTAGGGGACTTGAATGCTAAAGTAGGAGAAACTTTTAGAGAGGGTGTGGTAGGTAAGTTTGGGGTGCCAGGTGTAAATGATAATGGGAGCCCTTTGATTGAACTTTGTATAGAAAGGGGTTTAGTTATAGGTAATACATATTTTAAGAAAAAGAGGATAAATAAGTATACACGATATGATGTAGGGCGAAATGACAGTAGTTTGTTGGATTATGTATTGGTAGATAAAAGACTGTTGAGTAGACTTCAGGATGTACATGTTTATAGAGGGGCCACAGATATATCAGATCACTTTCTAGTTGTAGCTACACTGAGAGTAAAAGGTAGATGGGATACAAGGAGAATAGAAGCATCAGGGAAGAGAGAGGTGAAGGTTTATAAACTAAAAGAGGAGGCAGTTAGGGTAAGATATAAACAGCTATTGGAGGATAGATGGGCTAATGAGAGCATAGGCAATGGGGTCGAAGAGGTATGGGGTAGGTTTAAAAATGTAGTGTTAGAGTGTTCAGCAGAAGTTTGTGGTTACAGGAAAGTGGGTGCAGGAGGGAAGAGGAGCGATTGGTGGAATGATGATGTAAAGAGAGTAGTAAGGGAGAAAAAGTTAGCATATGAGAAGTTTTTACAAAGTAGAAGTGATGCAAGGAGGGAAGAGTATATGGAGAAAAAGAGAGAAGTTAAGAGAGTGGTGAAGCAATGTAAAAAGAGAGCAAATGAGAGAGTGGGTGAGATGTTATCAACAAATTTTGTTGAAAATAAGGAAAAGTTTTGGAGTGAGATTAACAAGTTAAGAAAGCCTAGAGAACAAATGGATTTGTCAGTTAAAAATAGGAGAGGAGAGTTATTAAATGGAGAGTTAGAGGTATTGGGAAGATGGAAGGAATATTTTGAGGAATTGTTAAATGTTGATGAAGATAGGGAAGCTGTGATTTCGTGTATAGGGCAAGGAGGAATAACATCTTGTAGGAGTGAGGAAGAGCCAGTTGTGAGTGTGGGGGAAGTTCGTGAGGCAGTAGGTAAAATGAAAGGGGGTAAGGCAGCCGGGATTGATGGGATAAAGATAGAAATGTTAAAAGCAGGTGGGGATATAGTTTTGGAGGGGTTGGTGCAATTATTTAATAAATGTATGGAAGAGGGTAAGGTACCTAGGGATTGGCAGAGAGCATGCATAGTTCCTTTGTATAAAGGCAAAGGGGATAAAAGAGAGTGCAAAAATTATAGGGGGATAAGTCTGTTGAGTGTACCTGGTAAAGTGTATGGTAGAGTTATAATTGAAAGAATTAAGAGTAAGACGGAGAATAGGATAGCAGATGAACAAGGAGGCTTTAGGAAAGGTAGGGGGTGTGTGGACCAGGTGTTTACAGTGAAACATATAAGTGAACAGTATTTAGATAAGGCTAAAGAGGTCTTTGTGGCATTTATGGATTTGGAAAAGGCGTATGACAGGGTGGATAGGGGGGCAATGTGGCAGATGTTGCAAGTGTATGGTGTAGGAGGTAGGTTACTGAAAGCAGTGAAGAGTTTTTACGAGGATAGTGAGGCTCAAGTTAGAGTATGTAGGAAAGAGGGAAATTTTTTCCCAGTAAAAGTAGGCCTTAGACAAGGATGTGTGATGTCACCGTGGTTGTTTAATATATTTATAGATGGGGTTGTAAGAGAAGTAAATGCGAGGGTCTTGGCAAGAGGCGTGGAGTTAAAAGATAAAGAATCACACACAAAGTGGGAGTTGTCACAGCTGCTCTTTGCTGATGACACTGTGCTCTTGGGAGATTCTGAAGAGAAGTTGCAGAGATTGGTGGATGAATTTGGTAGGGTGTGCAAAAGAAGAAAATTAAAGGTGAATACAGGAAAGAGTAAGGTTATGAGGATAACAAAAAGATTAGGTGATGAAAGATTGAATATCAGATTGGAGGGAGAGAGTATGGAGGAGGTGAACGTATTCAGATATTTGGGAGTGGACGTGTCAGCGGATGGGTCTATGAAAGATGAGGTGAATCATAGAATTGATGAGGGAAAAAGAGTGAGTGGTGCACTTAGGAGTCTGTGGAGACAAAGAACTTTGTCCTTGGAGGCAAAGAGGGGAATGTATGAGAGTATAGTTTTACCAACGCTCTTATATGGGTGTGAAGCGTGGGTGATGAATGTTGCAGCGAGGAGAAGGCTGGAGGCAGTGGAGATGTCATGTCTGAGGGCAATGTGTGGTGTGAATATAATGCAGAGAATTCGTAGTTTGGAAGTTAGGAGGAGGTGCGGGATTACCAAAACTGTTGTCCAGAGGGCTGAGGAAGGGTTGTTGA
>NC_091294.1:36216467-36218967 GCF_038502225.1 Cherax quadricarinatus | reverse complement strand
CTGGCCCCGCCTCTTCACTGATCGCTACTAGGTCACTTTCCCTGAGCCGTGAGCTTTATCATACCTCTGCTTAAAGCTATGTATGGATCCTGCCTCCACTACATCGCTTCCCAAACTATTCCACTTACTGACTACTCTGTGGCTGAAGAAATACTTCCTAACATCCCTGTGATTCATCTGTGTCTTCAGCTTCCAACTGTGTCCCCTTGTTACTGTGTCCAATCTCTGGAACATCCTGTCTTTGTCCACCTTGTCAATTCCTCTCAGTATTTTGTATGTCGTTATCATGTCCCCCCTATCTCTCCTGTCCTCCAGTGTCGTCAGGTTGATTTCCCTTAACCTCTCCTCGTAGGACATACCTCTTAGCTCTGGGACTAGTCTTGTTGCAAACCTTTGCACTTTCTCTAGTTTCTTCACGTGCTTGGCTAGGTGTGGGTTCCAAACTGGTGCCGCATACTCCAATATGGGCCTAACGTACACGGTGTACAGGGTCCTGAATGATTCCTTATTAAGATGTCGGAATGCTGTTCTGAGGTTTGCTAGGCGCCCATATGCTGCAGCAGTTATTTGGTTGATGTGCGCTTCAGGAGATGTGCCTGGTGTTATACTCACCCCAAGATCTTTTTCCTTGAGTGAGGTTTGTAGTCTCTGACCCCCTAGACTGTACTCCGTCCGCGGCCTTCTTTGCCCTTCCCCAATCTTCATGACTTTGCACTTGGTGGGATTGAACTCCAGGAGCCAATTGCTGGACCAGGTCTGCAGCCTGTCCAGATCCCTTTGTAGTTCTGCCTGGTCTTCGATCGAGTGAATTCTTCTCATCAACTTCACGTAATCTGCAAACAGGGACACCTCAGAGTCTATTCCTTCCGTCATGTCGTTCACAAATACCAGAAACAGCACTGGTCCTAGGACTGACCCCTGCGGAACCCCTCTGGTCACAGGTGCCCACTCTGACACCTCGCCACGTACCATGACTCGCTGCTGTCTTCCTGACAAGTATTCCCTGATCCATTGTAGTGCCTTCCCTGTTATCCCTGCTTGGTCCTCCAGTTTTTGCACCAATCTCTTGTGTGGAACTGTGTCAAACGCCTTCTTGCAGTCCAAGAAAATGCAATCCACCCACCCCTCTCTCTCTTGTCTTACTGCTGTCACCATGTCATAGAACTCCAGTAGGTTTGTGACACAGGATTTCCCGTCCCTGAAACCATGTTGGCTGATGTTGATGAGATCATTCCTTTCTAGGTGTTCCACCACTCTTCTCCTGATAATCTTCTCCATGATTTTGCATACTATACATGTCAGTGACACTGGTCTGTAGTTTAATGCTTCATGTCTGTCTCCTTTTTTAAAGATTGGAACTACATTTGCTGTCTTCCATGCCTCAGGCAATCTCCCTGTTTCGATAGATGTATTGAATATTGTTGTTAGGGGTACACATAGCGCCTCTGCTCCCTCTCTCAATACCCATGGGGAGATGTTATCTGGCCCCATTGCCTTTGAGGTATCTAGCTCACTCAGAAGCCTCTTCACTTCTTCCTCGGTTGTGTGCACTGTGTCCAGCACTTGGTGGTGTGCCCCACCTCTCCGTCTTTCTGGAGTCCCTTCTGTCTCCTCTGTGAACACTTCTTTGAATCTCTTGTTGAGTTCTTCACATACTTCAAGGTCATTTCTTGTTGTCTCTCCTCCTTCCTTCCTTAGCCTGATTACCTGGTCCTTGACTGTTGTTTTCCTCCTGATGTGGCTGTACAACAGTTTCGGGTCAGATTTGGCTTTCGCTGCTATGTCATTTTCATATTGTCTTTGGGCCTCCCTTCTTATCTGTGCATATTCGTTTCTGGCTCTACGACTGGTCTCCTTATTCTCCTGGGACCTTTGCCTTCTATATTTCTTCCATTCCCTAGCACACTTGGTTTTTGCCTCCCTGCACCTTTGGGTAAACCATGGGCTCATCCTGGCTTTTTCATTAATCCTGTTACACTTGGGTACAAACCTCTCCTCAGCCTCCTTGCATTTTGTTGCTACATATTCCATCATCTCATTAACTGGCTTCCCTGCCAGTTCTCTGTCCCACTGAACCCCGTTCAGGTAGTTCCTCATTCCTGTGTAGTCCCCTTTCTTGTAGTTTGGCTTCATTCGTCCTGGCCTTCCTGCTTCTCCCTCCACTTGTAGCTCTACTGTGTATTCGAAGCTTAAAACCACATGGTCACTGGCCCCAAGGGGTCTTTCATATGTGATGTCCTCGATATCTGCACTACTCAAGGTGAATACTAAGTCCAGCCTTGCTGGTTCATCCTCTCCTCTCTCTCTTGTAGTGTCCCTTACGTGTTGGTACATGAAGTTTTCCAGTACCACCTCCATCATCTTAGCCCTCCATGTATCTTGGCCCCCATGTGGGTCCAAGTTCTCCCAATCGATCTCCTTGTGGTTAAAGTCACCCATGATCAGGAGCTTTGCCCTGCATGCATGAGCTCTTCTGGCCACTCTAGCCAGTGTGTCAACC
>NC_091294.1:36198967-36211467 GCF_038502225.1 Cherax quadricarinatus | reverse complement strand
GTGTGTGTGTGTGTGTGTGTGTGTGTGTGTGAGTGTTTTTGTGCGTGTGCATGTGTGTGTGTACTCACCTAGTTGAGGTTGCGGGGGTCGAGTCCGAGCTCCTGGCCCCGCCTCTTCACTGATCGCTACTAGGTCACTCTCCCTGAGCCGTGAGCTTTATCATACCTCTGCTTAAAGCTATGTATGGTGTGTATGCTATGTGTGTGTGTAGGTGTGTGTGTGTGTGTGTCTGAACTCACCTAATTCACCTAATTGTGGTTGCACGGGTCGAGTCTCGGCTTCTGGCCCCGCCTCTTCACTGAGCGCTACTAGGTCCTTTCTTTCCCTGCTCCATGAGCTTTACCATGCTCGTCTTAAAGCTATGTATGGTTCCTGCCTCCACCACCTCACTTGCTAGACTCTTCCACATTCTGACTACTCTATGACTGAAGTAATACTTCCTAACATCCCTTCGACTCATCTGAGTCTTCAACTTCCAAGTATGACCCCTTGTTTCTGTGTCCCATCTCTGTAACATCCTCTCTTTGTCCACCTTCTCTATTCCACGCAGTGTGTGTGTGTTGTGTGTGTGTGGGTGTATGTATGTGCGTGAGCGAGCGTGTGTGTGTGGTATATTTCGGTTTAAGTCTGTGGTCCGGAAGCAAAATACAATGAGAAAAAGAAAAGTCGTATAGTGGTGTATGGGTAGCAGATGACGTGAGAACTAGAGTGTGTGCTCATTGTGTGTTCACCGGAGATAAACTTGATTCGTGTAATAACCCTGTGTGGCTTACATCCTCTTGGGAGCGTGTCAGTCCGATAGTGTGGGGATTCCCAATTAAACTCGTTGCGCTTTCATAATGGATTTTTTTTATTTCGTCTGCTTTTAGCAGTCCATTTCCTATATTGAAGTTGGGTTATTGATCGACTGACTGTTCTCGTAGCATATGTTATTTTGCCTGCGCCTTCTAAGATCATGGTGTATCTGCAAGACTTAGCAGCAGACTTTTTTTTAAGCTATTATCTCTCATAATGGTTGTATATACACCGAGGGGCATTCACTGCAAGTTTATTTTTACTCCTAAGAAGAAGAACATAAGAAAGAAGGAACACTACACCAGGCCTACTGGCCCATGCGAGGCAGGTCCAAGTCTCCTACTGGCTTAAGCCAATGCCTCCTTATTTTAATGAATAAAGTATTCATGACTGGAGGTATGCTGGTGTAATACAGCATTCATGACCCTCATGCAATCGATATTCGGCCATATCTCATACATGACACAACTTTTCCCTTAATAAAATGAGCCGCCACCTTCTAAGTCTTTGGTGTGGTACTCTATCAAAAGCTTTACTTAAATTCAAATAAATAATATCGTGTTCTTTATCAAGGCTCACACAACGAAAGCTCCTTATCAATGAGTGTATAACCACAATGAATTAAGTTACCGTTTTAAGAAATTAAGTATTAGCCACTGGTGTTGTACAGGTGACATTATCTTAAAATTTACAGTGCAGTAGATAAGCTTCAAATCAAACCAACCTACTAAGCATATCTCGCTCATGTTGCATTTTCTTAACTGCACTCTCAGTATTTTAAAGTCTCGTAGTGTTTAACACTAGACTGACGAGCACAGGTTCCACGGAGGGATATTTTCAGCACCAGTCCTCTCTCGACAGTTTCTTGGAATACTTAAATACTGAATCTTACTACAAGTGTTCTCACTATAAAGAACTTGACTAACTTTTGACCTAACAAACCTCTCTCTCTCTGTCTCTCTCTCTCTCTCTCTCTCTCTCTCTCTCTCTCTCTCTCTCTCTCTCTCTCTCTCTCTCTCTCTCTCTCTCTCTCTCGTTCCACTGAACGTGAAAGAGAAATAGATCTATTGTTGAATTCCTTAACGTGTTGCTTCAGCCAGGTAGATACATTGCTCTCGTAGGTTTAGCTGTCTATGCAGGACTCTGAGAAACATTATGTTTGTGTTTGTGTTGCGATTAGCAGAAGGAGGATCGAGCCTCCACCACATGTGCCAAGTTATCTTAACAAGTTTAGAGCTTCAAGTAAAAAAAATATAATAATGATATGAAAGATTCTTTCCAGCCAAGAATATAAATAATATAATTAACAATGTAATTAAAAATAAAATTATTATTACTGTTATCATTAATAATAATAATAATAATAATAATAATGTATGGAAGAGGGTAAGGTACCTAGGGATTGGCAGAGAGCATGCATAGTTCCTTTGTATAAAGGCAAAGGGGATAAAAGAGAGTGCAAAAATTATAGGGGGATGAGTCTGTTGAGTGTACCTGGTAAAGTGTATGGTAGAGTTATTATTGAAAGAATTAAGAGTAAGACGGAGAATAGGATAGCAGATGAACAAGGAGGCTTTAGGAAAGGTAGGGGGTGTGTGGACCAGGTGTTTACAGTGAAACATATAAGTGAACAGTATTTAGATAAGGCTAAAGAGGTCTTTGTGGCATTTATGGATTTGGAAAAGGCGTATGACAGGGTGGATAGGGGGGCAATGTGGCAGATGTTGCAAGTGTATGGTGTAGGAGGTAGGTTACTGAAAGCAGTGAAGAGTTTTTACGAGGATAGTGAGGCTCAAGTTAGAGTATGTAGGAAAGAGGGAAATTTTTTCCCAGTAAAAGTAGGCCTTAGACAAGGATGTGTGATGTCACCGTGGTTGTTTAATATATTTATAGATGGGTTGTAAGAGAAGTAAATGCGAGGGTCTTGGCAAGAGGCGTGGAGTTAAAAGATAAAGAATCACACACAAAGTGGGAGTTGTCACAGCTGCTCTTTGCTGATGACACTGTGCTCTTGGGAGATTCTGAAGAGAAGTTGCAGAGATTGGTGGATGAATTTGGTAGGGTGTGCAAAATAATAATAATAATAATAATAATAATAATAATAATGACAATAATAATAATAATAATAATAATAATAATAACAATAATAATAATAATACCAACGCTCTTATATGGGTGTGAAGCGTGGGTGATGAATGTTGCAGCGAGGAGAAGGCTGGAGGCAGTGGAGATGTCATGTCTGAGGGCAATGTGTGGTGTGAATATAATGCAGAGAATTCGTAGTTTGGAAGTTAGGAGGAGGTGCGGGATTACCAAAACTGTTGTCCAGAGGGCTGAGGAAGGGTTGTTGAGGTGGTTCGGACATGTAGAGAGAATGGAGCGAAACAGAATGACTTCAAGAGTGTATCAGTCTGTAGTGGAAGGAAGGCGGGGTAGGGGTCGGCCTAGGAAGGGTTGGAGGGAGGGGGTAAAGGAGGTTTTGTGTGCGAGGGGCTTGGACTTCCAGCAGGCATGCGTGAGCGTGTTTGATAGGAGTGAATGGAGACAAATGGTTTTTAATACTTGACGTGCTGTTGGAGTGTGAGCAAAGTAACATTTATGAAGGGATTCAGGGAAACCGGCAGGCCGGACTTGAGTCCTGGAGATGGGAAGTACAGTGCCTGCACTCTGAAGGAGGGGTGTTAATGTTGCAGTTTAAAAACTGTAGTGTAAAGCACCCTTCTGGCAAGACAGTGATGGAGTGAATGATGGTGAAAGTTTTTCTTTTTCGGCCCACCCTGCCTTGGTGGGAATCGGCCGGTGTGATAATAATAATAATAATAATAATAATAGTAATAATGACAATAATAATAATAATAATAATAATAATAATAATAATAATAATAATAATAATAATAATGACAATAATAATAATAATAATAATAATAATAATAATAATAATAATAATAATAATAATAATAATAATAATAATAATAATAATAATAATATTAAAGATTCTGCCCAGCCCAAACGCGATCAAAACATATTAACATAAATCACTCAGCTGTTCGTATTGCAACAACAATAATATTGCACCAGCAATTGCTTTGATTAAAATGTGATCATTATTAAGTGTAGGATAAACAGTTGGAAATGTTTATGTCATGAGCAGCAGTAACAGCAGCAGCTGTTGCAGCCTTAGAAGCAACAGTAACAACAGCACAGCAGGAGATAGCAGCAGGTGCAGTAACAGCAACTGCAGCAGCAGCAACAATAGCTGTAGCAGCAGCAGCAGCAGCAGCAAGAGTAGCAACTTTAACTGTAGCAGCAAAAGCAGCAACAACAGCAGTTATAGCAGTAACAATAGTGAAAACAGCAAGAGTAGCACCAGCAGCAAAAACAAAAGTAACTACAACAGCTGTAGCAGCAATGGCAGTAACAGCAGAAACTGTAGCAGCAACAGCGGTATAAGCAGGAGGATCAGTAACAACAACAGTGCCTGTAGCAGTAGAAGTAGCAGCAGCAGGCGCACCAGCAGTAGAAGCAGCAGTTAAATAAAAGTAACAGCAGCAGGAGAATTAGTTGTAACCTCAGCAATAGAATTAACAGCTGAAAGTAGTAGCAATAACAGCTGCAAAAGAGGCAGTAACATTAGCAACAGCAGCAGAGTCAGTAACAGCAGCAACAGCCTTAGCCGAACCACGTCACCAACACTCTTAGTAGCAGCAGCACTAACAACAACAATCAAAAAAAAAAAACTCAATCAGCACCAACTCCAACAATATTTACAACCAACAACAACCAGCAATCAAGAACTACAACAACCACAATTAACAATCAACAACAGTAACAAACACAGAACAAAGACTGATTTTTTCTTAATTATTGCTGCAACTTGACTTTAGATGAAGTCTCACATAACACATTAAAAAAAAAATCAAAATCTAGCGATTTCCACCTAAAAAATTAATTACCTTCAGGAAGTGATTAATTATCGATAAAACCGTCAATTTACTAGTTTGCTTTCCCCTTCCCTCTCCCATCCACCGGTTCTTTCCCTTCCTTTCTCCACATTCTCCTCCTCCCTTCTCCCCCCGTCCTTCTCTGCCTCCTCACGCTCCCTCGTTATTACTTCCTCTTCCAACTCCTAACTCTTTCCCTGCCCACACATCCTAGTTAACTACCGCTAAATAAATAACTCGTCTACAATGAGTAATTAATCACTACTGTAGTCAGTGTTGAAGATTCTCTGTCTCCAACGTTCTAACATAACTGAAGAAGACATTGTGTGTATGTGTGCGCGTGTGGTTTGTGTGTGTGTGTGTACTCACTTATTTGTGGTTGCAGGCATCGAGTCATAGCTCCTGGCCCCTCCTCTTCAATGATCGCTTCTAGGTCCTCTCTTTCCCTGCTCCATGAGCTTCATCATACATCGTCTTAAAAAAAAGTATGGTTCTTGCCTCCACTACGTCACATTTCTGACAACTCTGTGACTGAAGAAATACTTCCTAACATCCCTTCGACTCATCTGAGTCTTCATCTTCCAACTGTGACCCCTTGTTTCTGTGTCCCATCTCTGGAACATCCCGTCTATGTCCCCCTTGTCAATTCCTCGCAGTATTTTATATGTAGTTATCACGTTTCCCCTGACCCTCCTGTCCTCCAGTGTCACCAGGCAGATTTCCCTTAACCTTTCTTCGTAGGACAATCCCTTTAACTCTGGGACTAGTCTTGTTGCAAACCTTTGAACTTTCTCTAATTTCTTGAGGTGCTTGACCAGGTGTGGATTCTAAACTGGCGCTGCATACTCCAATATGAGCCTGACGTACACGGTGTACAGAGTCTTAAACGATTCCTAACTGAGGTATCGGAACATTATTCTTGGGTTTACCAGGCTCCCATATGCTGCAGCAGTTATCTGGATAATGTGCTCCTCAGATGTGCTCGGTATTGTACTCACCCCAAGATCCTTTTCCTAGAGTGAGGTTTGCAGCCTTTGGCCACCTAGCCTATACTTTGTCTGCGGTCTTCTTTATCCTTCCCCGATCTTCTTGACTTTGCATTTGGTGGGGTTAAATTCGAGTAGCCAGTTGCTGGACCTGGCTATCAGCCCGTCCAGTTCTCTTTGCAGTCCTGCCTATTCCTCATCCGATTTAATTCTCCTCATTAATTTCACATCATCTGCAAACAGGGACACTTCCGAGTCTATCCCTTCAGCATGTCATTCACATACACCAAAAACTGCACTGATCCTAGGACTGACCCCTATGAACTACGCTCTTCAAATGCGCCCACTCTGACACCTCGTCACGTACCATGACTCGTTGTTGCCTCCCTGTCAGGCATTCTTTGATCCATTGTAGTGCCTTTCATGTTGTGAGCCTGATCCTCTAGCTTTTGCACTAACTTCTTTTGATGAACTGCGTCGAAGGCCTTCTTGCAGTCCAAGAAGATGCATTCTACCAACCATTAACTCTCGTTTCTTACTTCCGTTACCTTGTCATAAAACTCCAGTAGGTTTGTGACACAGGATTTCTCTTCCCTGACACCATGCTCGTTGTCGTCTGTAAGCTTGTTCCTTTCTAGATGCTCCACCACTCTCCCCCTGATAATCTTCTCCATGACTTTGCATACTATATACGTCAGTGACACTGATCTGTAGTTTAATGCCTCGTGCCTGTCTCCTTTCTTAAAAATTTGGACTACTTTGCCATCTTCCACACCTCAGGTAGTTGCTCAGTTTCAGTGGATGTGTTGAAGATTTTTGTTAGGGCACACACAGCGTCTCTGCTCCCTCTCTAAGGGCCCACAGACAGATGTTGTCCGGTCCCACCGCCTTTGAGGCATCAATTCACATAGCAGCTTTTTCACCTCCTCCATGGTTGTGTGTATTTCATCCAGCACCTGTTGGTGTATCCCTTGTTGGTGTACCCCCCTTCCCTTTTGACTTCCTGGAGTCCTTCTTGTATCCACTATGAATACCTCTTTCAATCTCATGTTGAGCTCCTCACTTCTTAGCCGATTCTTGTGAGCTCCCCATCTTCTTTCTTCAGCCTGATTACTTGGTCCTTGTCTGCTGTTTTAATCCTTATGTGGCTATACAACATCCTCGGGTCAGACTTGACTTTCGATGCTATGTCATTTTCGTATTGTCGCTGAGACTCCCTTCTTATCTGTGCACATTCGTTTTTGGCTCTTCGGATAATCTCCTTATTTTCATTGGTCCTTTGTCTTCTGTACTTTTTCCATTCTCTTGCAGACTTAGTTTTTGCCTCCCTACACTTTTGGGTGAACCAAGGGCTCGTTCTGGTCTTTTTATTATTTCTGTTGCCCCTGGAAACAAACCTCTTCTCCACTTCCTTGCATTTTGTTGTCACGTAGTCCATCATTTCGTTTACTTCTTTTCCTACCAATTCTCTTTCCCACTGAACCTCTTGCAGGAAGTTCCCCATGCCTGTGTAGGCCCCCCCCCCATCTTTTGTAGTTTGACTTTTCCCATCCTACTCATGTTAGCCTCTCCAACTGTAACTCTATTATGTATTCAAAGTTCAGAACCACGTGATCACTAGCTCCGAGGGGCCTTTCTTTTGTGATGTCCTCGATCTCTTAACTACTCACGGTGAATACGAGGTCCAGTCTTGTTGGTTCATCCTCACCTCTGTGTGTGTGTGTGTGTGTGTGTGTGTGTGTGTGTGTGTGTGTGTGTGTGTGTGTGTGTGTGTGTGTGTGTGTGTGTGTGTGTGTGTGTGTGTGTGCGTGTGTGTGTGTGTGTGTCATTGTGCAAGGAGCCCTTGGGATAAATCCGGCCGTTAACAAAGCTAGACAGTTAATAATCAGTCATATACGCCTATACTGGCGAATCCCATCTATAACGCGTAGTATACTTCCACATGGTACGAAATTTGCTCTCCATCTGTCCTCATAACACATTTCGAGAGTGCTTCTGGTCACTCAAGTAAACCATTTCAACTTTCCAAGTTAAATCCCATTTGTTTATTGATACCTTTCCCCCTACGTAAGTAATATGCTGATCGATATTTTTCAAAGCCCAGAGATCAAGGGCCTTGGGCATCGGAGGAGAGCAGTTAGAAAGGGCCACTTGCATATATGATTCGCCTTTGATAGTGTTTCACATATGCTGCAGACTAGACGGTAAATTATTGAGAAAGAACGATGTTTTGTATCACATTATGTTATAGAGCAAACATGGTTAGAGAGAAACGATCGGAGAGGGTGAGAAGAGCACAGAGCTCTCTCAGATGTTCACATCACACTGACTTGGCCTCACACGTCACTGTCACACATATATTTCACTGTTAATATCTAAAACTCATTTTCTGTTCCACAAACAGAATCATTAGGAACATCGCACTAAGAAGCGCAGTTAAACAATATTTAAAATATGTAATCTATTTTCTGCTTGTAGCACAACCACGAAGTACTGTCTCTCTCTCTACAACGCACACCAACCCTCTTCCCTACTTATTACTTGTAAATATGAATTATTTATGCTGTACATAAGCTCAGACTGTGCACCAGGCCTGGGTAGGTACCCAGCCAATACTGATAATTTGGAGATGGCGTAACAATAAGCTCTGAAGAGGAAAATTGTGCATGATTTGAAACTAGCGTCGTGCACGCTTGTGGCAGAAGTAGCAGTTTATTGCGTAAGGAGAGAGGAAGTATAGGAAGGAGAGAACGTAGAATAGGAATATGGGTGGATGAAGGAGAGGGGGTGGTGTAGGGAGTGGGTTGAAGGAGGGAGAGAAGTGGGGTGAAGCAGGGACATGGAGGGAAGGAGTAAGCAGGGTGGAGTAAACAAAAGGTGGAGGAGGGATAGGGGAGTGGATGGAGAAGCGGATGGGTGGAGATAAGCTAACGGTAGTTGAATAGGGAAACGACAATAGAGAGGAGGAAAAAACACGAAGAGTTTGAGAAAGCTGAGACGACAGGCATAAGAAGTAAGAGGAGTGAGACAATTGAGAAAAATAAAAAAAAGTAAAGGCTGACTACATCCCTGACACTCGTTGATGCTCCTGTTTTTCCCCTTATCTTCTTTGATTATTCGATCTCTTCCGTTCTTGCTCAATATTTTTCTTTTTAACTTTCCTCTTACCCAATTTTGCTTACATGAATATTCATGTTACACCTGTTGCATGCAACTTATACCAGTGTTATATAATAATATTATTACTATTAGTATTATTTTACTTTAACAAACACAAATATGAAATGCAGGAGAAAATCTGGACAGCTGCCAGAACCAGTTGGCAGGCTGAGTCCGACTGAATGTCAACACTGAGCGACAACAGAAGTTGACTGCAGGAAATGCAGATTAGGAGACGCAAAGAAGCGAGAAACTTCAGTTCTTTTGAGGTTAAGTGAATTTCTGTACTAGTGAGAATAATAAAATGTGTGAAGATACACACACAAACACACACACACACACACACACACACACACACACACACACACACACACACACACACACACACACACACACACACAATCACACACACACACAACAAAATGCACACACACACACAATCACACACACACAGCAACAAAATGCAAGGAGGCTGAGGAGAGGTTTGTACCCAAGGGTAACAGGATTAATGAAAAAGCCAGGATGAGCCCATGGTTTACCCAAAGGTGCAGGGAGGCAAAAACCAAGTGTGCTAGGGAATGGAAGAAATATAGAAGGCAAAGGTCCCAGGAGAATAAGGAGAACAGTCGTAGAGCCAGAAACGAATATGCACAGATAAGAAGGGAGGCCCAAAGACAATATGAAAATGACATAGCAGCGAAAGCCAAATCTGACCCGAAACTGTTGTACAGCCACATCAGGAGGAAAACAACAGTCAAGGACCAGGTAATCAGGCTAAGGAAGGAAGGAGGAGAGACAACAAGAAATGACCGTGAAGTATCTGAAGAACTCAACAAGAGATTCAAAGAAGTGTTCACAGAGGAGACAGAAGGGACTCCAGAAAGACGGAGAGGTGGGGCACACCACCAAGTGCTGGACACAGTGCACACAACCGAGGAAGAAGTGAAGAGGCTTCTGAGTGAGCTAGATACCTCAAAGGCAATGGGGCCAGATAACATCTCCCCATGGGTATTGAGAGAGGGAGCAGAGGCGCTATGTGTACCCCTAACAACAATATTCAATACATCTATCGAAACAGGGAAATTGCCTGAGGCATGGAAGACAGCAAATGTAGTCCCAATCTTTAAAAAAGGAGACAGACATGAAACATTAAACTACAGACCAGTGTCACTGACATGTATAGTATGCAAAATCATGGAGAAGATTATCAGGAGAAGAGTGGTGGAACACCTAGAAAGGAATGATCTCATCAACAGCAGCCAACATGGTTTCAGGGACGGGAAATCCTGTGTCACAAACCTACTGGAGTTCTATGACAGGGTGACAGCAGTAAGACAAGAGAGAGAGGGGTGGGTGGATTGCATTTTCTTGGACTGCATGAAGGCGTTTGACACAGTTCCACACAAGAGATTGGTGCAAAAACTGGAGGACCAAGCAGGGATAACACGGATGGCACTACAATGGATCAGGGAATACTTGTCAGGAAGACAGCAGCGAGTCATGGTACGTGGCGAGGTGTCAGAGTGGGCACCTGTGACCAGAGGGGTCCCGCAGGGGTCAGTCCTAGGACCAGTGCTGTTTCTGGTATTTGTGAACGATATGACGGAAGGAATAGACTCTGAGGTGTCCCTGTTTGCAGATGACGTGAAGTTGATGAGAAGAATTCACTCGATCGAAGACCAGGGAGAACTACAAAGGGATCTGGACAGGCTGCAGACCTGGTTCAGCAATTGGCTCCTGGAGTTCAATCCCACCAAGTGCAAAGTCATGAAGATTGGGGAAGGGCAAAGAAGGCCGCAGACGGAGTACAGTCTAGGGGGTCAGAGACTACAAACCTCACTCAAGGAAAAAGATCTTGGGGTGAGTATAACACCAGGCACATCTCCTGAAGCGCACATCAACCAAATAACTGCTGCAGCATATGGGCGCCTAGCAAACCTCAGAACAGCATTCCGACATCTTAATAAGGAATCATTCAGGACCCTGTACACCGTGTATGTTAGGCCCATATTGGAGTATGCGGCACCAGTTTGGAACCCACACCTAGCCAAGCACGTGAAGAAACTAGAGAAAGTGCAAAGGTTTGCAACAAGACTAGTCCCAGAGCTAAGAGGTATGTCCTACGAGGAGAGGTTAAGGGAAATCAACCTGACGACACTGGAGGACAGGAGAGATAGGGGGGACATGATAACGACATACAAAATACTGAGAGGAATTGACAAGGTGGACAAAGACAGGATGTTCCAGAGATTGGACACAGTAACAAGGGGACACAGTTGGAAGCTGAAGACACAGATGAATCACAGGGATGTTAGGAAGTATTTCTTCAGCCACAGAGTAGTCAGTAAGTGGAATAGTTTGGGAAGCGTTGTAGTGGAGGCAGGATCCATACATAGCTTTAAGCAGAGGTATGATAAAGCTCACGGGTCAGGGAGAGTGACCTAGTAGCGATCAGTGAAGAGGCGGGGCCAGGAGCTAGGACTCGACCCCCGCAACCTCAACTAGGTGAGTACAACTAGGTGAGTACACACAATCACACACACAGGACAGGAGAGATAGGGGGGACATGATGACGACATACAAAATACTGAGAGGAACTGACAACGTGGACAAAGACAGGATGTTCCAGAGATGGGACACAGCAACAAGTGGACACAGTTGGAAGTTGAAGACACAGATGAATCACAAGGATGTTAGAAAGTATTTGTTCAGCCAGAGTAGCCAAGAAGTGGAATAGTTTGGGAAGCGATGTAGTGGAGGCAGGATCCATACAGAGCTTTAAACAGAGGTATGATAAAGCTCACGGTTCAGGGAGAGTGACCTAGTAGCGACCAGTGAAGAAGCGGGGCCAGGAGCTTGGGCTCGGCCCCTGCAACCTTAACTAGGTGAGTACAACTAGGTGAGTACACACACACACACACACACACACACACACACACACACACACACACACACACATACACACACACACACTCTGCTGTTCTTGGTATACGTGAACGACATAACGGAAGGGATAGACTCAGAAGTGTCCTTGTTTGCAGACGATGTGAAGTTAATGAGAAGAATCGAATCGGACGAGGATCAGGCAGGACTACAAAGAGATCTGGACAGGCTACAAGCCTGGTCCAGCAACTGGCTCCTTGAATTTAACCCTGCCAAATGCAAAGTCATGAAGATTGGGGAAGGGCAAAGAAGACCGCAGACACAATATAGTTTAGATGGCCAAAGACTGCAAACCTCACTAAAGGAAAAAGATCTGGGGGTGAGTATAACACCGAGCATATCTCCTGAGGCGCACATCAATCAGATAACTGCTGCAGCATACGGGCGCCTGGCAAACCTACGGATAGCGTTCCGATACCTCAGTAAGGATTCGTTTAAGACTCTGTACACCATCTACGTCAGGCCCATACTGGAGTATGCAGCACCAGTTTGGAATCCACACCTAGTCAAGCACGTCAAGAAATTAGAGAAAGTGCAAAGGTTTGCAACAAGACTAGTCCCAGAGCTACGGGGATTGTCCTATGAAGAAAGGTTGAGGGAAATCGGCCTGACGACACTGGAGGCCAGGAGGGTCAGGGGAGACATGATAACGACATATAAAATACTGCGCGGAATA
>NC_091294.1:36186467-36193967 GCF_038502225.1 Cherax quadricarinatus | reverse complement strand
CTCCTGGAGTTTTATGACAAGGTAACAGAAGTAAGACACGAGAGAGAGGGGTGGGTAGATTGCGCGTTCCTAGACTGCAGGAAGGCCTTTGACACAGTTCACCACAAGAGATTAGTGCAGAAGCTGGAGGATCAGTCGCATGTAAAAGGGAGGGCACTGCAATGGATAAGAGAATACCTGACAGGGAGGCAGCAACGAGTCATGGTACGTGAAGAGGTATCACAGTGGGCGCCTGTTACGAGCGGGGTCCCACAGGGGTCAGTTCTAGGACCAGTGCTATTTTTGATATATGTGAACGACATGATGGAAGGAATAGACTCTGAAGTGTCCCTGTTCGCAGATGACGTGAAGTTGATGAGAAGAATTAAATCGGACGAGGATGAGGCAGGACTGCAAAGAGACCTGGACAGGCTGGACACGCGGTCCAGCAACTGGCTTCTCGAATTCAATCCAGCCAAATGCAAAGTCATGAAGATTGGGGAGGGGCAAAGAAGACCGCAGACAGAGTATAGGCTAGGTGGACAAAGACTACAGACCTCACTCAGGGAGAAAGACCTTGGGGTGACCATAACACCGAGCACATCACCGGAGGCACACATCAACCAAATAACCGCTGCAGCATAAGGGCGCCTGGCAAACCTGAGAATAGCGTTCCGATACCTTAATAAGGAATCGTTCAAGACACTGTACACTGTGTATGTTAGGCCCATACTGGAGTATGCAGCACCAGTCTGGAACCCACACCTGGTCAAGCACGTCAAGAAGTTAGAGAAAGTACAAAGGTTTGCAACAAGGCTAGTCCCAGAGCTCAAGGGAATGTCGTACGAGGAAAGGTTAAGGGAAATCGGAATGACGACACTGGAGGACAGAAGGGTCAGGGGAGACATGATAACGACATAGAAGATACTGCGGGGAATAGACAAGGTGGACAGAGAAAGGATGTTCCAGAGAGGGGACACAGGGACAAGGGGTCACAACTGGAAGCTGAAGACTCAGACGAGTCACAGGGACGTTAGGAAGTATTTCTTCAGTCATAGAGTTGTCAGCAAGTGGAATAGCCTAGCAAGTGAAGTAGTGGAGGCAGGAACCATACATAGTTTTAAGAAGAGGTATGACAAAACACAGGAAGCAGAGAAAGAGAGGATCCAGTAGCGATCAGTGAAGAGGCGGGGCCAGGAGCTGAGTCTCGACTTCTGCAACCTCAACTAGGTGAGTACATCTAGGTGAGTACACACACATACACACACACATACACACTCAATCACACACCCACACACACACACACACACACACACACACACACACACACACACACACACACACACACACACACACACACACACACACACACACACACACACACACACACACACACACACACACACACACACACACACACACACACACACACACACACACACACACACACACACACACACACACGCAAGCAGCACCTGTCTGGAACACACACTTGATGAAGCACGTCAAGAAAATAAAGTGCAAAGGTTTGCGACAAGGTTGGTTCCAGAGCTAAGGAGAATGTCCTACGAAGAAAGGTTAAGGGAGATCGGCCTAACGACACTGGAGGACAGGAGGGTTAGGGGAGACATGATAACGAAATACAAAATACTGCGTGGAATAGACAAAGTGGACAGAGACAGGATGTTCCAGAGAGGGGACACAGAAACAAGGGTCACAACTGGAACTTGAAGACCCAGATGTTCTAAAGGGATGTTAGGAAGTATTTCTTCAGTCATAAAGAAGTCAGGAAGTGGAATATCCTAGCAAGTGAGGTAGTGGAGGCAGGAACCATACATAGCTTTAAGATGAGGTATGATATAGCTCATGGAGCAGGGGGATAGAGAGGACCTATTAGCACTCAGTGAAGAGGCGGGGCCAGGAGCTGAGTCTCGACACCTGCAACCACAATTAAGTGAGTACACACACAATCACACACACACACAATCACACACACACACACACACACACACACACACACACACACACACACACACACACACACACACACACACACACACACACACACACACACAAACACACACACACACACGCAAACACACACACACACACACACACACACACACACACACACACACACACACACACACACACACACACACACACACACACACACTGCAATGGATCAGAGAATACCTGACAGGGATGCAACAACGAGTCATGGTACGTAATGATGTATCACAATGGGCACCTGTGACGAGCGGAGTCCCACAGGGGTCGGTCCTAGGACCAGTGCTATTTTTGGTATATGTGAACGACATGATGGAAGGGTTAGACTCAGAAGTGTCCCTGTTCGCAGACGATGTGAAGTTAGTGAGGAGAATTAAATCAGATGAGGACCGGACAGGACTTCAAAGAGACCTGGACAGACTGGACACCTGGTCCAGCAACTGGCTTCTCGAATTTAATCCTGCCAAATGCAAAGTCATGAACATAGGGGAAGGGCACAGGAGACCGCAGACAGAGTATAGGCTAGGTGGCCAAAGACTGCAAACCTCGCTCAAAGAGAAAGATCTTGGAGTGAGTATAACACCAAGCATGTCTCCGGAAGCACACATGAACCAGGTAACTGCTGCAGCATATGGGCGCCTGGCAAACCTGAGAACAACGTTCCGATACCTTAATAAGGAATCGTTCAAGACACTGTACACCGTGTACGTCAGGCCCATACTGGAGTATGCAGCACCTGTTTGGAACCCGCATTTGATAAAGCACGTCAAGAAACTAGAGAAAGTGCAAAAGTTTGCGACAATGTTAGTTCCAGAGCTAAGAGGAATGTCTTATGAAGAAAGGTTAAGGGAAATCGGCCTGACGACACTAGAGGTCAGGAGGGTCAAGGGAGACATGATAACGACATATAAAATACTGCGCGGAATAGACAAGGTGGACAAAGACAGGATGTTCCAGGGAGGGGAACAGTGCAACAAGAGGTCAAAGAAACAAGAGGTCACAATTGGAGGTTGAAGACACAGATGAGTCAAAGGGATGTTAGGAAGTGTTTCTTATGCCACAGTGTTATTAGGAAGCGGAATAATCTGGTAAGCGATGTAGTGGAGGCAGGAACTATACATAGTTTTAAGACGAGGTATGATAAAGCTCATGGAGCAAGGAGAGGGAGGACCCAGTAGCGATCAGTGAAGAGGCGGGGCCAGGAGCTGAGTCTCGACCACTGCAACCACAATTAGGTGAGCATTTAGTTGAGTTCACACACACACACACACACACACACACACACACACACACACACACACACACACACATCAACCAGATAACTACTGCAGCATATGAGCGCCTGTCGAACCTGAGAACAGCGTTCCGATACCTTAGTAAGGAATCGTTCAAGACACTGTACACTGTGTACGTCAGGCCCATACTGAAGTATGCAGCATCAGTTTGGAAGCCACACCTGGTCAAGCACATAAAGAAATTAGAGAAGTGCAAAGGTCTGCAACAAGGTTAGTTCCGGAGCTCAGGGGAATGTCCTACGAAGAGAGGTTAAGGGAAATCGGCCTGACGACACTGGAAGACAGGAGGGTCAGGGGAGACATGATAATGACATACAAAATAGTGCGATGGACAGAGAGAGGATGTTCCAGAGAGGGGGACAGTGCAACAAGGGTCACAATTGGAAGCTGAAGACTCAGACGAGTCACAGGGATGTAAGGAAGTATTTCTTCAGTCATAGAGTTGTCAGGAAGTGGAATAGTCTAGCAAGTGATGTAGTGGAGGCAGGAACCATACATAGCTTTAAAACGAGGTATTACAAAGCTCAGGGTGCATAGAGAGAGAGTGGACCTAGTAGCGATCAGTGAGTACAATTAAGTGAGTATACATAACTAACACACACGCATATACAACAGGCCTAGAGACTAATCGACATATGCCTAGAACAAAATGGTGATTAACACACACACACACACACGTATGTTGCCTGGGGAAGGGGTGCGATGACCATATTGTTTTGTTGTGGTGGCACCGTGTTATGTGGGGAGGTTGTGATGCATGATAACATACAGTTACTTTGTTCAGAAATTAATGGAATGCTTGACAAACATGCGCCCTCATTGGTTCTCATAAAAAATGTATTTTAATGTAAGCCAGCATATCGTAAACATGAGGTGAACTCGTGTGTAAATAACTCATTGACTTGTTCACCAAGATATGTTAAAATCACTTTTACTTACAACATTTTTTCTTTGATAAGCCATTCATGCTTGTATTGTATAACCAATTCACAGACCGGGTGGGGCACGAACCCACGGCCAACGAGCCCTAACACTCACAAGTTAGTGTGCTATCCGCTGAACCTTACCAGCTTAATACAGTTCATCCAATTAGGTCTATTGCTATACATCACGGTCAGAGGGGACCATGCTAACCTACCAACATTTTATATAAATATATCTAGTTAGATATGTCTCATTATGCGAGCATGGTCCAGTGGCTAACACACCGGCCTCTGAGTTGTAAGACTCACGTACTATGGACTGCAATGTATGAACTGTAGTATGAGGCTATAGATGAGCTGATGACTAAGACATATGTGCAACATTAGCTATCTTCATAATTTAAGCCTACATATTCTTGGCTTTTAGTATTATTTTTTTTTATAATGTTGCATTAGTTTCTCAAAAAAAAAAAAAAACATGACGAATTTGTTTTTCACACTTCAAATAATAAATAATTTTTAGATGCTTTGTACCATTACCTGATTCCAGGTGACAACTGTCATCAACATAGTGTAAAACTTAAACATTGACTTTCTAATGCTTTTACTATGTATCTCTAACATGTGCGTTAAATGTAAATTTATTTTTTTGATACTACTAGGCATATCATTCACGTAGCACAAGAAGGCAGAACAAGCCACATGATGATGGAACTCGAAATTTTTAGCTCTAGATCTTTCACACTCTCGTGCTTCGTCAGGAGCTACGCAATGTTGCAAAACAGCAACAAATAGGAGGGGAAATTGTCTGAGGCAAGGCAGAAGGTATCACTGGCAACTCATATCACAGAGTGATGACCCCTCACCCACCCATCTACTTCCCCAGTCCCTTCACTATGACTGGGGAAGTAAGTGTTTGTGGCAGCTAAAGATTTTCGTACCCATGTAGCTTGTTCTGTATTGTTAAGATCGCCTGTTTGCGATTGTATTGCATAACACACCGAGATTTAGAAACCCAAATGCTTTCCTCTTATATAACCCATTCAGATTTAACGCTTTCCTTTAATATAATTTATAACAATTTTATTAATAAAACTTATTATTATTAAATGTTGTTTGCTGTTGTTATTATGAATATTATTAATAACAATTCTTCCCTGTGCAGGTAATTACTCCTGTAATTAGGGAAACGTGATTCCTCTGTCACTCTAATATAAATAAAACCTTTTAAGCACTCCAGATCTGCGAGAATTAATAGCATTCTTTAATAATTTGACACACAATTGCAGTCTTTTATATCGCTATAAAAATACTTGAAAAAAAAAAACGATGGTTGGAGAGCACACACTTAGTTAAGACAAACACTGTCAAACCTCCGGATACATGGAATGTATTCTTTAGCGTTCAGAGTCCCTCGTTCGACGCTCCTGTGAGTTCCAGTACTACTTTTGATACAGTTATTAAAAAGTATGCGAAAAAACATATTAATGAAGTTCACGGAATTTTTTATTCAAGGCACGTTTGTGTGATTCCCTTGAAAATGCAGGCACTTAATTTTAACTGATGAAAGTATTAACTATTCTTTTTTTTTTTATAATTTACAGTAAAATCTTTTGTTTTAATAATAATAGTCTTGAACAGAGGGGGTGGTGTTGAGGAAAATGTTCTCGTAATTCAGCCTTCATAGCCATAACAGGAGTGACTATTGGGGTGCCGTGGCAGCAGCGACCGCTTAGCTGGCGATCGCTGGTTACCATGTCAATATCGATCACTGGCTATTATGTCAACATCGATTACTAGCTACTATGTAAACATTGATTACTGGCTACTATGTCAACATCGATCACTGGCTACTATGTAAACATCGATCGCTGGCTAATATGTCAACATCGATCGCTGGCTACTATGTCAACACCGATCACTGGCTAATATGTCAACATCGATCACCGGCTACTATGTCAACATTGATCACTGGCTACTATGTCAACATTGATCACTGGCTACTATGTCAACACCGATCATTGGCTACTATGTCAACACCGATCACTGGCTACTATGTCAACATTGATCACTGGCTACTATGTCAACACCGATCACTGGCTACTATGTCAACACCGATCACTGGCTACTATGTCAACACGATCACTGGCTTACCATCCCAGCAGCGGCCACTTCCGTACCATTGACGGATTCCATGATCTGTGTGAGTGAGCAAAAAATGCTAATATATAAGAAGTTGGCGAAGTGCTTAAATAAACTACGTGCTTACACTCTTCTGGGAAGGATTAGTCGAAGGGCGACTCCAGACAAACCGCAATAATCGTCTCTCTGAAACAAGGATTAGCCAACAGTAAACCAACTTTTGGGTAACACAACAGTGTTCAGTTAATTAAAGTATTATCACTTGGATAAAGATGGCGATAAAGCCATAAACAGTTAGCTTAATTATTATTTCTTTAGTAATAATTTTATTATTTTGATAAAGATTGCGATAACACCATGAGCACAAACTTACACAAATAACCCGCACATAAAAGACAGAAGCTTACGACGACGTTTCGGTCCGACTTGGACCATTGACAAAGTGTGACTTTGTCAATGGTCCAAGTCGGACCGAAACGTCGTCGTAAGCTTCTGTCTTTTATGTGCGGGTTATTTGTGTATCGTTCCAGTCACGGTATTGTGCCTTTTTGTTATTTATTTGAGCACAAACTTCTTTAACTGACACCAATATACAAAGTAACATGCACCAATCTTTTAAGAGCTGGAGATATTCCATTTAATGGAAATTAGGAAAACACTCTGGGTGCGAGCGGGTTCTGTCTGGTACAGGCAAACTGTGTATAATTAATGAGAAAATTACTGTGAGACATGTTTACCTCTGCTTTACAAGCAGAGGCAAACATGTTTCAGTAAAACAAAATACGTAAAGATGACTTTTCCAAAAATATTTAGAGTCTGCGTGAGAAACAATACTCACAGTATCCGATATAACTGAAGCAACACTTGGTTACAAAAGTGTCAAAGTGTGCAACTCACTAGCAAAAGAAACACAGTCCACAGTGCGTGTATATGTGCAGATACCATCTAGTCAATGATTAAGGCCACACTATGCAGTACACAAACATCAACAAGACAGTCAGAGTCCATTTGATCCTTGTAGAGGCTGTCTGCAAAACTGGACATATGATATGTCCACTCACTAAGTATGCAGACCCTACGCTGGATATTATTGCCAAACTTTATGTCAACACACCAGGGCTCTCTGAAAACAGAGTTCACATAGCGTACAT
>NC_091294.1:36171467-36181467 GCF_038502225.1 Cherax quadricarinatus | reverse complement strand
CCTTTTCCATTCTCTGTTGCACTTAGTTTTTGCCTCCCTACACCTTCGGGTAAACCAAGGACTCGTTTTGGTCTTCCTATTATTTCTGTTTCCCTTGGGAACAAAACTTTCCTCTGCCTCCTTGCACTTTGTTGCCACATATTCCATCATCTCGTTTACTGATTTTCCTACCATTTCTCTGTCCCACTGAACCTCCTGCAGGAAGTTTCCCATACCTGTGTAGTCCCCCCTTTTATAGTTTGGCCTGACCCCTTCAGTTCCTGTTACCTTCTCCACTTGTAACTCTACTATATAATTAAAACTCAGCACCACATGATCGCATGTGTGTGTGTGTGTGTGTGTGTGTAGCCAATGAGACCCTTTTAGAATTAAGATGCTTCGCCCACTAGAAGCTTTACTGAGTGAAACGATAAATTATATCTCTTTCTCAAGTACTTGACGCCTCCAACTGCAGCCTAGTACCTGTATGACCGTACTCTTATGCAAGCCATTTAAGGTTAGATTAGGTTACGTTGAGATAGGTTAAGGTAAGCTATATTTACCTTAAAAACATATATATAAAACCACAAATTAAAGAAAAAACGCGAAGGGTTTGACTGCGAGGTATCACGGCAAAATATAAACAGGATTCAGTTCTGCTTACATTTCAGGTGTGATGTTAAGAGAGAGAGAGAGAGGTCCTTTGAGTGAGGACGGTTTCATACTGCATAGCAAATAAAAAAATAACCCAGCTCTCTAGCCTACTCATCATCCATAAATATCCAGATATAATTAATGAAATACAGCACACACGATGTAACATTTCATATACAATAAGACAAATAACACTGTGTAGTATCCCGCCTACATTAAGTCGAATAACGGACACATTACTTATTAACCCATCTACAGTATCGACACATTTTTATCATTTTCCCGATCATTATTTTCCAACTATCACTGTCAAATATTCTTACCAAATTACTCGTCATTAAAATCTTCTGCATTGGTGGGCGTTCAGAAAAACCCTCTTATGCCTTACAATCAAGTGGAATTTCAGAAAGGAAATGCTTTACAGGCTGTGAATTATTATTATTATTATTATTATTATTAATTCCCATCATATTTTGATTACATTATTTTTATGATTTTTATTATTTTAAGAACAATATATATTATTATTATTTATATTTATATTTTTTGTTCTTCTTCTTCTTCTTCTTCTTCTTCTTCTTCTTCTTCTTCTTCTTCTTCTTCTTCTTCTTCTTCTTCTTCTTCTTCTTCTTCTTCTTCTTCTTCTTCCTCCTTGTCTTCTTCTTCTTCTTCTTCTTCTTCTTCTTCTTATTATTATTATTATTATTATTATTATTATTATTATTATTATTTTTAATGTTGTTATTGAGGAAAGAAAATTTGCAAATACTTAAGGTAATCAGTACGAAACGATTCGATCCTGGGACTGTAAATCAGAGTGAACAAGGTCCGTGTCCGAAATGTCTTAAATGTTTAGAAATGTGTTAATTCCCCAACTTGTCAGTATCATGTACCTGGTTTACATATTTATTCTTATTATTCCCTTTTTTAATTAGTTATTTAAGAACAAAAGAACATAAGAAAGAAGGAACACTGCAACAGGCCTACTGACCCATGCGGAGCAGGTCCATGTCCCCACCCCCCCCGGATTAGTCCAATGACCCCCCTCCCCCGGATAAGCCCAATGACCCACCCAGTTTGGCCACCTTCACTCAAGGATGGAGCACTACACCAGACCCAACAGCACAAGCTAGTCAAGTCCAACTCACACCCACCCAAACCCACTCATGTATTTATCTAACCTATTTTTAAAACTACACAACTTTTTAGCCTCAATAACTGTACTCGGGAGTTTGTTCCACTCATCCACAACTCTATTACCAAACCAGTGCTTTCCTATATCCTTTCTGAATTTGAATTTTTCCAACTTGAAACCATTGCTGCGAGTCCTGTCTTAGCTGGAAATTTTCACCACGCTATTTACATCCCCTTTATTTATTCCTGTTTTCCATTTATACACCTCGATCATATCCCCCCTAATTCTACGCATGTCGAGAGAGTGCAGATTCAGGGCCCTCAGTCTATCCTCATAGGGAAGATTTCTGATACATGGGATCATCTTTGTCATCCTCCTCTGTACGTTTTCCAGAGCATTTATATCCATTCTGTAATACGGTGACCAGAACTGAGCAGCATAGTCTAAATGAGGTCTAACCAAGGATATATAGAGTTGAAGAACAACCTGAGGACTTCTATTATTTATACTTCTAGATATAAAGCCAAGAATTCTGTTAGCTTTATTGCGAACACTAATGCACTGTTGTCTTGGTTTTAAATTACTGCTAACCAGAACTCCTAAATCCTTTTCGCAATCAGTAGTATTAAGATCTACATTATTTAGTTTATATGTGGCATGGTTATTTAACTGTCCAACATTTAGAACTTTGCATTTGTCAATATTAAACTGCATCTGCCACTTCTCCGACCATTGCATCAGTCTATTCAAATCATCCTGGAGTGCTCTAGTGTCCTCATTAGAATGAATTGGACGGCCTATTTTGGTATCATCATCAAATTTGCTTATGTTGCTTATTGATCAATAACAACACTGCGCTAGCCAAGGATTCGAACCCTAGTTGTACTGGCTTGCCTCATGGTAAGCGAGAAAAACATGACGCTTTAAACCATAGGACAACCCAGCCCTACAAGAATGGCGCAGCCAGCACACAGCTAGCTGTTGGACCGCCACCCGAGGGCATACGGAAGTGTGGGAGCTTCAAAGCTAATTTCATTCTCATCCCTGTTTGGTGTACTAGCCTCACGAGCAGCATTTATATATTATTGTAATCACGAACGAGTGGTATTGATCAATAACAACACTGCGCTAGCCAAGGATTCGAACCCATGTTGTACTGGCCTGCCTCAAGGTAAGCGAGAACCACCCAACCCTTGTAGGGTTGGGTGGTCCTGTGGTTTAAGCGTCATGTGGTTCTCGCTTACTATGAGGCAGGCCAGTACAACATGGCCAGCGCAGTGTTGTTATATATATATATATATATATATATATATATATATATATATATATATATATATATATATATATATATATATATATATATATATATATGTATATGTATATATATATACGTATATATTGATATTATTGTAACCACGAACGAGTGGTATTAATCAATAACAACACTGCGACTAGCCCAGGATTCGAACCCATGTCGTTTTGGCCCGCCTCATGGTGAGCGAAAATAACACATGACGCTCTAACCTACGGGTCCTACTGCAGTAGTAATAGTAGTAAGGTTGTGTGGTCCCGTGGGTTAGAGCGTCATACGTGATTTTCACTAACCATGAGGCGGGCCAAAACGACATGGGTTCGAATCCTCTGCTAGTCGCAGTGTTGTTAATGATATATATATGTATATATTTCGCATGTATTTATAATCCTTATTTAAAGCACTTTTTTGGCACAGACAAAAATAATTCTTCAATAGTGGTAATAAAAGGGAGAAATACCGTTATTACACAGTGCTGTAAATTTTCCGCATCTATCAATTAATGTCACATCAAACTGAATTTCAGATGCAAATTAGTTACTCGCTAATACGGAATTGGACTCCCATGGTTTGTCCAGGGGGAGGGGGGGTGCCACCCCCTATTCCCACCTAACATCACTTAATACAGCTTCCAAATATTTTTTAATATAATTTAAGTACCATCAACAACAACAAAAGCTAATTCACTAACGACTGTATCAACAATAACAACTACTAAACAGAATTGAGACACTTATGCAACACATGGGAATCTTTACTGAAGAAACGTTTCGCCACACAGTGGCTTCATCAGCCACTGTGTGGCGAAACGTTTCATCAGTAAAGATTCCCATGTGTTGCATAAGTGTCTCGATTCTTCAACTTGTCGGTTTTCAAAACCAAAACCATTCATCACAACTACTAAATAATAACTACAGTAGTACTTAAGACTGGTTATAAATGACCATAATTTTTAAAGGGGTGGACCGGTAAGCCAGCGGAAGGCCTCGGTCAGATGACCAAAAGCTCCAAAGGCGGGTCATCATCTGACTAAGACCCGCGTCAGGAAACATTTGTCCTGTTTCCTGACGAACCTTACCTAACCTAACCTAACTACAGTAGTAAAAAACTAAAATATTAATAAATGAAGCAACGAAGACGAAATCAACAACAACTAAAATAATAATTGGAATAAGAATGAAAAAAAAAATAACTCAGAGCAATTAAAAAACGAGAACAAAAAACTGAAACCAGTAGAACAAAAAAAAAATAAAAGAGTAACTGAAAATTACACCTGAAATAACTGCCATACTAAATAAACGAAAACAAATGAAACAAGCACAAAAACGAAAACAACAACTACTACAACATCAACAACAACAAAAATAACTGCAGCAATAAAAAACACAATTAAAACGTCAGTTAAAATAACGACTAAAAAAGCTAAAACAACAAGGACAACACTGAAACAAAAGCAGCAATAATGACAATATTACTTTATAAATAACGATAACAAATAATTGTAGTTATAATAACAAGATCAATGTAACTTTATTACCAGGACTACCGTCCAAACTCCCCGTGTTCATTATTACTGTAATTTTTATTATATTTAATAATGAAAATGTGAATTATTATTATTATTATTATTATTATTATTATTATTATTATTATTATTGTTATTATTATTATTATTATTATTATTATTATTATTATTATTATTGTTGTTGTTGTTGTTGTTGTTGCTATTATCTGACTGCTGTTGTTGTTGATGTTAGTTTTATGGTATACTAATAACAACACCAACAATAATAATAATAATAATAATAATAATAATAATAATTATTATTATTATTATTATTATTATTATTGTATTATTATTATTGTTGTTGTTGTTGTTGTTGTTGTTATTATTATTGCTTTTGTTTGGTTGTTGCTCTTGACGTTAATTTTTTCTTTTACCTCTACTGCTACTACTACTACTACTACTACTACTACTACTACTACTAATAATAATAATAATAATAATAATAATAATAATAATAATTATTATTATTATTATTATTATTATTATTATCATTAACACAACGGCCGTCTTCCACAGAGGCAGCTGGAAGACGGGCCGTTGTGGTACTAGTCTCTTACAACATTCATGGCTTTCGGAGGAGGGGTTCTTCTCCACTTCTCCATGGATAATTATTATCATCATTATTATTACTATTATGGGTATAATTATTATTTATTTTGAATATGCTTTGAGTTTTATAAAGAGGTATTTATAGAAGAAAACACATTCACTTTGACTAGCTCCCTTACTGTCTTCCGCATCATGAAGTACTGATAACCCACCAAGCTACGTGTATCGTTACCACCTGACTTAAAAAATTTATTCATTGTATACCCTGTCTCTAAATCCCATATTCACTCATAAGTTTCGCAGCAAAACTAACTTAGCAGCTTAGACTTGCCATGTTATAGCTTACTCATAACTATTATAAAAATAAAAGTATTCTTGGCTGGTGGTGAACAGGATTCGTACAGTCTTCATGACCTTCGTGTAGCTTATAGATTTAAAACTCCATTAACGATCCGTAGGAAAACACTTTTTTTTGTTTGCTTGTAATCACATAAGCAACTAACAGTCCCTATTTTCTTTTCAGGTAAAGAGCAGCAGTATACTTGAAGAACTAAGGAAATATTTCGTAGAGAACATTACCATGTGTAAGTATGTTTGTCGGGAGGCTGTGGTGGCAATTCCATTTATCATAATTTACTTTGTGCTTAGAGTACATAAAACTTAGATATTTAAAAATAAAATCTTTATGAGTTTACGATTATGTATGTTAAGGGTTCGTTGAAGTATAGGTTTCTAGATAAAATATTACGGATTCTAAAGAATCAATATGATAAACGATTTTAATTTAACGAATTTTCTTAAGTCTTGAACAAAAAATGAAATATTGGATCTCCTGAAGATTCACATCTCTAACCCCTTTTCTCTCTTCCCTTCTGGGAAAACAGCTTACGAAATCTTTGCCAATTAATTGTGGTTTACAAGATAGGTTTGAAACACTAAACTAGCCTTCCTAAAATTCACAAACTGTTGTCTATGTGACGGAAGGACGGGAAGAAGACCAGTCTCCATATAACCCAAAAAATATTACGTAAACAAACGGTAAATGTCAAATACTCTAACCCACCTGATGTTAGCAGGTGCATCACCATCTATGTCCTGTTAAAGGCAAAGATAAAAGTTGCGGAACAGGATTTAATTGGGGCAGCGTTTCGTTTTATTGTCCGAGAAAAGCTTGTTCTGACACTTGAGTCTCTGTCTTCATACCAGTCGGTATTACGCCATTTCATCTAACAATTCAACGAGCAAGAAACACTCAATAATTTCATGATGTCAGTGAAATGCCTTTGGATTTTCGAGCGAACTATCAATTTTAGTTCCGATATAGTAACGCTTATTTATTTCTTCCTATTTTTCTGAAATATTTATTTTCCCTGTATAATAAGATTATTAACAATTAGTCTTTCTTGTGTTTCAGACATTCTTAGAGCACTGATTGTAACCCTACTGACGACTCCCATCAGCACAGAAGCTTTCGCAATTACTCTATTCTTGCCTTTCTTGAAGCCATATAATATATAAATATAGGGAGGTACCACCTCTATAGCTCTAATGTGGACCCTCATCCTCAGAGAAGACAATAAACGTACCTCAGGGAAAACTCAAGGTTCTCTCCGGAGCTGTTTGAATATTTTCTTCTTCTACCACCCCCTGTATTTTATATTCTATGTGAAACATATACATATATATATACATATATATATATATATATATATATATATATATATATATATATATATATATATATATATATATATATATATATCATATACATATATATATATATATATATATATATATATATATATATATATATATATATATATATATATATATATATATAACAAATTGCGGCTTTGTTATTGATTAAATACCACTTGCTCGTGGTTACAATAATATATATACCGCTTGTGGAGGCTAGTACACCGAACGGGGAGTAGAATGAAATTAGCTCTGAGGTGCCCACACCATCGTATGTCTTCTGATCACGGTACAACACCTAACTTTGCTGGGTGAGTGATCTTTGTAGGATTGTATGGTCCAGTGGGTTAGAGGGTCGTGAATTTTCGCTCACCATGAGGTGGGCTAAAACAACACTGGTTCGATCTACGGCCAGTCGCAGTTTGTTATATATATATATATATATATATATATATATATATATATATATATATATATATATATATATATATATATATATATATACGTTCATGAAAGGTAATATATATAAATACCTTAACAAAGAGTTGTTTAGCATTATTTTCAGGAAAAGTAAAATATTATTGCTTTCCATTTAAAGGGTAAGCCTAATGGACGGAGCTAAATTATTTAACCTAATTTATGTTTTTGATATGATGGTAAACATGCCTAAATATGATGCCTTTCACCTTTGCACCATACATGTTGGCCCAGTTTGCTGATATGTCGTGTTCCGTACCCCATCCCGGGTACAAAGGCTCACTGCCGATATGAAGAAATAACACAGGTGTGGCTTTATGTAGAACCTTATCACTCCAAACCCTGATAAATTTAATTCCTTATAATTCTCTAAAAAAAACGAAACTTTGTTATAATAGAAGCCTGCGTTTTATCCGTGTCTTTTCTAAATGAAATTAATTTGTCTACGTCCAAAGGCAGTTACAGCAGCCATGGTGCAATCTTTGGTGGAGAGGTCAGTCATTTGTAAGTTGCTCATGGCTGACGCAAATAACACTACAAACTGACGACTCAAGTCAGGGAGCGGGTGGGGCTTGAACCTATGGCAGGTGAGTCTTAAAACTTGCAGGCCAATACGCTAACCACTTGGCCAGGTGGCTCTAATAATGTTCTGTGATTTATTGCAGTCGTGTTACTACGATTTCGTGAGTCACGTTAACGATTCACGTTTCACTGAGTCCAGCATCAGAAATCCAGTGGTCGCTATCATGAGGCTTCACAAATAGCGTGACCTCTCTTTCCCATAGGGATCAGCTATTCTTCCATTGTCTTTAAGTGCACTATCTCCATTCTCCCCAGCCATAGGACAGTAGACGGTCTGGTTGGTCACCCCACATGCTGTCCGGTTGTAGACCAGGCTTGGTTGCTGACCTGACTGATTAGTTTTTTGTACGCTAGCCTCACGCAGCCCAACGTTTACACCACAGCCCTTATTGGTCAGGAATTGACTTGAGAAACTGATGAAAATCCCACCTGAAGTTAGCCAAGAGTCTATGGGTAGTTCCCTTTATGCATGAAGGAAGGCTGTTGAAGTCTTGGTCCCTCTCACTCTTACTGAATTCTTTACTGAATTCTTTATTTTTTGACAAAGACCCTTTTCAGAATTTTCCCCTAATGAATAAACTAACAACAACTGACGAATCATTCAGGCAGATTTTGAGTGACTTGGACACGTGCAAGTAAGCTGAATTACCAAAATGTTCTGAGTGGACCACAAACATTAAATATAATCGCATCTTTCATGACAGTGTATATCTGGGCCTAAAGTAGCTTGCTAGCCGAAGGAATCATTCAAGCTTGATAGCCGGACTAATTTCTACTAGCTTGTCAACTTGGTATTTCTAACTTAATCTACTACTCTTGATGAAGATACTCGGTTAAACGTTCCAGTATCTCTATGAGTTGTTTGGTTGATTAATGGGTGGGAGGAGAGGGGAACGGTTAAAGCTTATAGACTACTTTAGGGTCACTAAGGATGTACGTAACCTTTTCACTACCAAACCAAAATATGTGCTTTAATTGCTAATATAGGGATTAAAGCAAGCTCTCAGCATTTATTCGCTGAGAGACATATGCTTCTCTGTGTATATATCCTGTGTCTAAGACTTTCATCATCATTTTTGCTCTCTAGTTAATTAAGGGTAAATCCAAGTTCATATGGGTTCATTAAGTTGATGCGCGTCCATGTGAATGATATTAGCACAACTTGAATAGCGTGGGTATGTGGCACGTTTACTTGAATTGCATTTTGGTTTCACTAGGGATCACGAGGAGTCACTTGAATTTACTTGGGTTCCTTAGAAAAACTACATGGGTTCACGTGACACCACTTGGGTTCACGTGGATATGTTTGGGTTCGCTTAGGCTCACTTGAAACCACTCCATTTCACTATGAAGACCTCTTGTTCAACTGTATCCAATTTTTAACGCTGGGACCAGCGGGCAGCTTATTCTCTTGAACGTTACCGTTATATGTAAAGTTGTTCCTTTTCAACACAGGGGTAAGTGCTAACACAGGGGTTAGTGCTAACACAGGGGTAAATGCTAACACAGGAGTCCGCGTTACCGTAAATCTTTACCCTTACTAACACAGGGGTAACTGAAAAAAAAATACCTCATCAACTGTGGTCAACTAAATAAACAGAAACTGTCGAAAAACGAAAAGATTGAGAAGCAAGAGTAAAAAAAATCTAAAAAGTAAAAAAAAAAATAAATAAATAAATATTACTCGTAAAAGAAAAAATAATTGAAACTTTATTGATTCTGTGGAAAAAACAAGAAGTTTCCTGAAAGTTAGAGAGGAAAAACAAGTGTTATACTGTGTTTGTATTGCAACGGCAACTAACTTGCAAATGAAGCTATTCCAGAAACGAATTGGTGAAAGAGAGTCAAATATGAAAGAGAGACAGTGATTCAGATACGAGAGTGAGAGAGAGAAACTTAAAATATTTACTCCGTGAATCAACAGAAGAATCAAATAAGGCCACATTAACTATGACTATATTCCCAACTGTACTAATGGCTCCATTACATGACTCTGCTAGGCAGCAATCCTCAGATTAACCCTCGAACTGTCCAAATGTAGATCTAC
>NC_091294.1:36151467-36163967 GCF_038502225.1 Cherax quadricarinatus | reverse complement strand
AATAATAATAATAATAATAATGAGTGTGAAAGGGAAACCTGTAATTTTTTTACGCAGCGGTAGGATTGCTGGTGTTTTTTCTCTCTGTCTTATATAAACACGCAAGGCAGCAGGTACATCTTGCTACTTCTACTTACATTTAGGTCGCAGTGCACATGCATGTACAGTTGTACAAGTATATGTGTACACATCCATCTGCCTTATCTTCAAATTTTCTTAATATTTCTTGCTCTAATTTATTTCCATTGATATCCATAAGAAAGTGGAGAAGAATCCTTCCTTGCAAGCCATGCGTGCCGTTAACAAGGGGCTAGTAATCCCTTCTGTATTAATTATTAGAAGTAAAAAGAAGGAAAACTGTGTAAAGGTGATATGTTTGAGTGTGCGAGGATGTAGTGCAGATGATAAGAAAGAAATGATTGTAAATGTTATGAATGAAAAGGAGATGGATGCCATAGCTCTAAGCGAAACAAATGGAGGGGGAGGGGGTATGAGAGTTTCAGTGAGGACATATAAATGGGATTAGATCAGCTGTATCTGAGAGAGTATGAGCTAAGAAAAGAGCAGTGCTAAGGAAAAGAGGTAATATAAATGCATAAATTCAAGGATTGTGTGGATTAAAATAAGAGTCAGTTGCGAAAAGTTTGTTATACTAAGTGTTTATGCACCGGGAGATGAGAGGAGTGAAGAGGAGAAAGAGAGATTTTGGCAAAGGGTAAGAGAATGTGTACTCTCTCACTTGTACCAAGTGAGAGAATAATTGCGGTGGGGGATGTAAACGCTATATTGAGAGAAACTGTTGTAAAGAGAGTAATAGGTAAGTTTGGGGTGCCAGGGGCAAATAATAATGGAAAGCTTTTACTGAGCTTTGTACAGAAAGAGGTTTGGTAATAAGTAATACTTATTATAAGAAAAAGATAATAAATAAGGGATGGGGATATCTGCAGTTTGGAGGAGCATCTGAACTGTAGTATCGGCACAACTCTAGCAAGACAGTGATGGCGTGATTGATGGTGAAAGCGTTTCTTCTTTTTCGTGTCACCCTACCTAGGTGGAAGACAGCAGATGTGTTTAAAAATATAATAATAATAATAATAATAATAATAATAATAATAATAATAATAATAATAATAAAAATAATAATAATAATTAGTGCAACAATGACAAAAATAAAAATAAGGATAATAGTATATTACTGAACTGTTATTATTAACATAAGATCTGACATAGTAAGCAAGTGTAAAAATCTGTATTTATAGTTATGGTAAAATTATTATTATTATTATCATTATTATTATTATTATTATTATTATTATTATTATTATTATCAATTTATCATCATCATCATATTCATGGGAACCGCTAAACACTCAGGAGGGCCACATATCACTTGGAAATAAGTAGTTAGCTTAGATCCGAGGAAGAGGAATGTAGCTCTATGTGAAGGCTTACTCAGCCCTGTAACAACTTCAGACAGTATTACCAAGGCTGGCTCCTCCTCAGGAAAATTAGTGAATAGAAAAAGAAATAATAACAGACAAACATAAACACTTTATTATATAGAAAATATAAAACACTTAAATATGAAATATTAATCCTACATTAAAGAAAATGAAAAATGAAAAATATAAATGATAACTGAATTCAACGCTAATATATATAGGAGTGTCTGGTGTTGGTGACACTGAGTGTTGTTGAAATCGTAGCAGTTGCTGATGATGGGGGGGGGGTTCGCAGGTGTTGGTTACAACCCACCGGTTCGTTCTTCACAGTATAGCCGTGAGTATTATATCCCGATGACAGGAAAGCAGGTTCTTTACCACTGCAATGATGAGGGGTTACGTCCTGCAATTTCATACAGGTGCACAGGTAATTAAATCCAAAAAGGGGAAGTCTCAGGACGTTAGTCCATCTCCATCAGTTCTGCTCGTTGATTGGCAGGTGACCCTCTCTGTCATCCAAGAGTAGTGCTGGGAGCTGTGAGTCTAGTGATTACTGTTTGGACCGGAGCCCCACACGTCACCTTTCGAGGGGGGGGAGAAGGAGGGGAAGGGATAGCGGGAGCTAGACTGACCCTACCTTAACAAGCAGCCGGCAGTCAAACTATCACTTTAGGGGTGGGGGAAAAAAAGGCAGGAATAGTAGAGGGAGCTTGACTTACCCTACCTTAACAGGTAGCCGGCAATGAAACTATCACTTTCGGGGAGGCGGAAAAAAAGGCGGGAATAGCGGGAGCTTGACTTACCCTACCTTAACAAGTAGCCGGCAATGAAACTATTGTTACTATATACTCCCTCGCTACTCCTATCTATTGAACTTTTCCCTCACCCTCCCCCATACTAAGACTTATAGTCAAGGAGTATAAGAAGAATAGGCGAGGAAAAAGTTCTAACATATGGAAGTCGCGTAAGGCAAGAAATCTTCTACTGACTGTCATGACTTAACCAGTCAGAGAAATAATTGGATGAACCATTGATATACACAATATGGAACTTAAAAGCATGGAGTGCCAATGTCCACCTCAAGAGGTATATCAAGGTATATCAAAGGTTTGTGGTCAGTTTCTAAAATGAATTCTTTTCCCAGCAAATAAAATTTAAGTTTGGAGATACCCCACACAATGGCCGAACATTCCTTTTCTATGGTGGAGTATCTCGTTTCTGCGGGAAGGAGTTTCCGGCTTAGGAAGCATACAGGGAAGGGGGTACCATCATGGTATTGTAGTAGCACTGCACCTAAGCCAGTATTGGGGGCATCAGTTCTTAAACAAAATGTTTTATTAATATCTGGAATCTTAAGTATAGGGTCTTTCGAAAAGATACTTTTAATCTCATTAAACTTTTCCCAAGCTACGTCGGAAAGTTCAAGAAGTTCCTTCACAGACTTTTTAAGGAAGTCGGATAAGATGCCTGTAAGATCAGCAAGGTTCGGGATAAACCGTGCATAAAAATTTACAGAACCAAAAAAGCTACTCATGAGCTTCTTGGTTTTGGGGAATTTAAATTCTAATAAAGCTTTGATGTTACTGGGGAGAGGCTGCAGAGAGTTATTAGAAAGTATCAGTCCAAGATATCTAATCTTGTTATACCCAAGGAAGCATTTCTTCGGCTTGGCAGTGAGGCCATGTGAGCGTAACCTACGCAAAACTGATGTTAATGTTTGGATATGTTCACCCCACGTGGATGTCATTACGTAAATGTTATCAAAATAAACTGAAACATTTGGCATATTACCCAAGACCTTTCTCATCAGTCTCACGTAGGTAGCACAGGCAGTTACCAAACCGAAGGGCATAGTTCTATATTGCATCAGTCCTTGGTGTGTAGGAAAAGCGGTGTACTGCTTAGAAGAAGGATCTAACATTACTTGATGATATGCCTGCGCAATATCAATCTCTGAAAAGAAGGAAGCGTCATAAAATTTGTGTAGATCGCTATCTATTAAGGGCATAGGCTCAGTATCCCACCGAGTTATAGCATTAAGGCCTCTGAAGTCAATAGCAAGTCTAAATGACTTATCCTCCTTCTTAACCATGACTACTTGTGAACAATATGAAGATACGGAAGGTTCAATGATCTTTAGTTTTAATAATTTGTCTACCTCTCGGTCAAATGCATCCCTAAGGTGAACTGGAACTGGGTATAATTTTCGTTTGATAGGATTGTCCGTCACTAAGTCAATCTTATGGACTACCGTGGAGGTAACACCTGGAATATCAGTAAAGACGTCTGAAAAGTTACTCACACATTGAAGTAGTTCATGTCTCTTATGGTCATCCAAAGATTCATTTATATTAATGTTGGTTGCGTCCGAGTGGTCAAGAGTCACCAAGTCATGTAGTTCTTCATCATAGTCTAAGTTAGAGGTGTCAATTACGCACACCTTACATTCTTCAGTTGTCGTATCAAGTTCGTGTGGAAAAACTAAGTCAAAGTTATTAAGGCAGTTAACCGAATTTCTTCGATAATATTTCTTATGGATGTTGATATGATGAAGCTTAGGTTTCCCCTTGACTTCTATGAGGTAGTCAACTTTCCCACAAATTTTTAATACTTTATATGGACCTTTCCATGCTACTAATAATTTATTTGACTTGATCGGCAAAAGTACAAGAACTTCATCCCCTACTTTAAAACTTCTCCTCTGACTTTTGGAATCAAAATAGGTTTTGTACTGGTCCATTGACAAGCTTAGGTTTTTCGAAACTATGTCAGAGGTCTCCTCAAGTTTGGATCTAAGGTCAAGGAGAAACTGATAAGAAGACTGAACCTCAGCACTCACCTCCTCATTAGTCCATAAGTCATGAAGGATGGACAATGGGCCTCTGGCCTGTCTACCATAGAGAAGTTCAAAAGTTGAAAACCCCAAAGAGTCACTGGGAACTTCCCTCATGGCAAACGTGGCACAGGGTAGGTAACGATGCCACTCCTTAGGTTTAAGGGAGCAAAGTTTCCTTAAAATGGACTTGAGAATCGAATGCTGGCGCTCAATCCTCCCATTACAGCTGGGATGATAGGGTGTGGTGAAGAGAGGCTTCACTCCCAGAAGTTGGTATAGATGTTGCATTAAGTCAGATGTGAATTGTGTCCCACGGTCAGACAAAATTTCTCTAGGGATGCCCACTCTGGAGAAGATAGACAAAAGGGCTTCAGCCACCTCTGTAGTGATTATGGTCTTTAAGGGTATGGCTTCAGGGAAACTCGAAGCATAATCAACTAATGTTAATATATATCTATGTCCCCCAGATGAAAGTGGAGATAAAGGACCAACGATGTCAATAGCTACTCTTTCAAAAGGTACTGTAAAGACTGGCATTTTGACCATAGGTACTCGCCTGGTACCTCGGGAGGATGACAGTTGGCAAACTGTACACGATCTACAATAGGTAGTGACATCTGAGGACATTTTTGGCCAAAAATAGGTTTCCCTAATTTTATTTAAGGTTTTACGATGCGAGAAATGTCCGGCCACTGGCAGGTCATGAGCCATTTTAAGAACAGTCTCTCTGCATTGACTTGGAACAACTAAGATGGAATAGTCTGTCTCATCTGAATTTAATTTGAATACTGACTTGTACAAGATACCTTTTATATATTCAAATTTATATGAAAAGTTTTTCCTTTGGATAACTTGATTTTATTTAGCGGCATTATGGCAATTCTGAAGAGAAGGGCAATTACGTTGTAACTTGACAAAGGAGTCCTTCGATATATCTAAAGGCTTAAAGTCAGGGAAAATCAAAGGATGGATAGTAAGAGAAGCATGGGCTTTGGTCTGAGCCCTAGTCAAGACATTTATGGTATCGAAAGTGATATCTTCACTTTCATCTAACAAGTGAACCGGTGATCCTACTACCTCGCTATCGAGAGTAGCATCACTGGTTTTTAATCCCACATGAATCTCACGAGACATTGTCTCATCTGAACTTTCGAGGGGCTTCTCTGACTCTACAGGAAGAGGATCTGAAACACTTATGTCCATCTTTGGTGATGAAAGGTCAACCTCAGAAGGAAGAATGGCACCTTTTACATTACCTATTAGTACGGAGCAAGAAGTGATGGGAGCTAGTACGGCTTCAGACCAACCTGTGAACCATTTAGACCTAATGTAACAACGGATGGTAGGAAAAGTGTCCGTACGGCCCAAGTAGTCTGAAAGTATAGCAGAGGAATGAGTTTCTTTAAGGTTAGGGAACAGCTTATCAGAAATGAATATACATGTGCATCCAGTGTCTAGTAAAATGGTAGATACATTAAGTCCATTAACTGTTCCTGAACAGAAGGGTGCTTGGTCATTACAGTCTTTAAAACATCTTCCAACTTTTTAGACCTTCTTAGAAGGACAATCTGGACGTTTATGTCCCTTAACACCACACAAATAACAAACAGGAAAAAAAGAAATCATTTTACTTTCCACTAGAGGCTTTGATTTCTTAAGGTCTGATGAACCCTTGCCCTTAGGGTTCTATCCCTTTAGGTCTTTATAAGAATTGTGAGCCTCAGCATACAGGTCAGCAGCCTCAGCAACTTCCTCAGCTTTAATCAGGTTACGTTCTCTGATGAATTTTCGTATCTGATGGGGAAGAGCTGTCAGGAACTGGTCAGCAACCATGAAATCTCTAACAGATTCATAACTGTGATCAATTCCTGAACTCTCTATCCAAAAGTCGAACAAACGAAAGAGTGTAACCTGTAACTGCTGAAAGTTCTGGCCAGGCTGTAAGGTGGCATACCTGAAATCTTTCCTGAAAGAATTAGTGGTTTTTTGATAGGCTTTAAGGATTGCCTTCTTCAGTAGGTTATAATTACATATGACATCCTGCGACAAAGTTGCATAGATATTCAAGGCTGTACCAGAAAATAACATTCCTAACCTGGTAGCCCAGGTGTCAGCAGGCCATTCACAGAGGGTAGCGGTATTTTCAAACCTGATAATGTATGTAGTTATGTCTTCCCCCTCTGTGAAGGGAGGTAAATTAGGTGTTGGAATATGTGCACTAGCTGCATGATGTTCAATTACTCCTTCCTCTAATTGTTGTTGTGTAAGAGTTAACTTTTTATTCTCTAATTCAAGGTGAGATTTTTCGAGCTTGCGATCCTTTTCTCTCTCTATTAACTCAAGTTCTCTAGCTTTTTCCTCACGTATTTTAGCCTGTTCCTCACATTCTCTAGCTCTTTCTTCAAGATCAAGTCTATCACACTCCTTTTTGTCTTCTCTTTCTCTTTCTAACTGACTTTCTTGGATTTCTCTCGCAATTCTCTCTCTCCTCTTTTTCTCCTGTCTTTCAAGGTTCTCTTTCTCCTTTTTCTCTTCTCTTTCGATTCTCTCTCTCTCCTTTTTCTCTTTTCTTTCTATTCTCTCTCTCTCCTTTTTATCTTCTCTTTCGATTCTCTCTCTCTCTCCTTTTCTTCTTCTCTTTCCCTTTCTAACTGTCTCTCTTCTCTCTCAATTCTCTCCCTTTCAAGTCTTTCCTGGATCTTAGCACTAATGAAAGATTCTAAATTTTTCCCTGTTATTCCTAACTTACTTCCAGCGTTCATCCAAAACTGGTATTCCTCCATGCTTGCAAGAATAACTTAAACTATCAGGGGAAATGAAACGGGTATTAAAGAAAACGGAGGGTTCAATTCCTGCTCTGCTCAAACTGTAAATAAACCAGAGGGCTCGATCCCTACTTCAATTAAACAATATGTATTAATTAAAACGAAGGGTTCTATGCCGGCTCCGAGCAAACAGTAAGTAGAATGGGGTCACTTGACCATCCAATCTTCTCACCAACAAATCAAGAGTGTCCTATGACAGTTCCCTTGATATAATAAAGAGCTAAATGAAACAAATTGTCACTGGAAAATCTCGGGTCCCTAGAGTCTAATCCTCCAAAGTGTTTCATGCTCACACAAAAATAGATGGCAGAATTAACTAGTATTCCTGCCTTGTAACAATCACCAAATCTTTTAAATACCTGTACTGTAGTCCTACCATAGAGAATGATTACTCATGGCTGGTGGTAACCGTCTGTGGTATGCGGCGTTGAAGTTCCAATGGTAGATTCGAGATGGAGTTGAATCTTGATTCAGTCGAGTTGATCCTGGCAAGGTCGCCACTTGTGAAGGCTTACTCAGCCCTGTAACAACTTCAGACAGTATTACCAAGGCTGGCTCCTCCTCAGGAAAATTAGTGAATAGAAAAAGAAATAATAACAGACAAACATAAACACTTAAATATGAAACATTAATCCTACATTAAAGAAAATGAAAAATTAAAAATATAAATGATAATCAACTGAATTCAACGCTAATATATATAGGGGTGTCTGGTGTTGGTGACACTGAGTGTTGTTGAAATCGTAGCAGTTGCTGATGATGGGGGGGGGGTAGCAGGTGTTGGTTACAACCCACCAGTTCGTTCTTCACAGTATAGCCGTGAGTATTATATCCCGATGACAGGAAAGCAGGTTCTTTACCACTGCAATGATGAGGGGTTACGTCCTGCAATTTCATACAGGTGCACAGGTAATTAAATCCAAAAAGGGGAAGTCTCAGGACGTTAGTCCATCTCCATCAGTTCTGCTCGTTGATTGGCAGGTGATCCTCTCTGTCATCCAAGAGTAGTGCTGGGAGCTGTGAGTCTAGTGATTACTGTTTGGACCGGAGCCCCACACGTCACCTTTCGGGGGGGGGGAAGAAGGAGGGGAAGGGATAGTGGGAGCTAGACTGACCCTACCTTAACAAGCAGCCGACAGTCAAACTATCACTTTCGGGGTGGGGGGAAAAAAGGCGGGAATAGCGGGAGCTTGACTTACCCTACCTTAACAAGTAGCCGGCAATGAAACTATTGTTACTATATACTCCCTCGCTACTCCTATCTATTGAACTTTTCCCTCACACTCTAATTCCATAGATTAATAAATTAAAATCCATCAAGGTACCCCCACCTGAAGGAGTTAATTTTTTGAGGAAGAAATTGATTCTGATCAGGTTAGGTTAGATTCATTTACGTAATACTCTTTAAGAAACAGGACAAATGCCGCCTGGAGCGGCTCATAGTCATGTCTATAGTCTATATGTCTTAGTCTATATATCCTTGGTTAGGCCTCATTTAGACTATGCTGCTCAGTTCTGGTCACCGTATTACAGAATGGATATAAATTCTCTGGAAAACGTACAGAGGAGGATGACAAAGATGATCCCATGTATCAGAAATCTTCCCTATGAGGATAGACTGAGGACCCTGAATCTGCACTCTCTCGAAAGGCGTAGAAGTAGGGGGATATGATAGAGGTGTATAAATGGAAAACAGGAATAAATAAAGGGGATGTAAATAGCGTGCTGAAAATTTCCAGCCAAGACAGGACTCGCAGCAATGGTTTCAAGTTGGAAAAATTCAGATTCAGGAAGGATATAGGAAAGCACTGGTTTGGTAACAGAGTTGTGGATGAGTGGAACAAACTCCCGAGTACAGTTATTCAGGCTAAAACGTTGTGTAGATTTAAAAATAGGTTAGATAAATACATGAGTGGGTGTGGGTGGGTGTGAGTTGGACCTGACTAGCTTGTGCTGCTGGGTCTGGTGCCGTGCTCCATCCTTGAGTGGAGGTGACCAGACTGGGTGGGTCATTGGGCTAATCCGGGGGAGGGGAGTCATTGGGCTAATCCGAGGGGGGTCGTTGGGCTAATCCGGGGGGGAGCATGAACCTGCTCCGCATGGGTCAGTAGGCCTGTTGCAGTGTTCCTTCTTTCTTATGTTCTTATGTTATTATGATTACCCAGCAGTCGATCTTTTGGTTATCTGACCGAGGCCTTCCACTGGCTCTCTGATCCACCCTCGTTTGAAACAAAGATAACTTTGACTGGGGGTGTGAATTTCGTAGTACAGCTTAACAGTTGATGTTTAACATACAAATGTGCAGTGCAAGGACATCTTTATTAAAGAACGTTTCGCTCGCTGTCAGCTCTGTCAATCTGCTTGGACTGGACTGATAAGGCTCAAATCGAGCAAAACGTTTTCCTAATAAAATACATTATCCTACACCAACGCAAATACTTTTATCATATACACATACAGAAACTGTTGACAGAATAAATTCTCAGGAAAACATTTCGCGGATTACTTGACTGTTGTCCTTTTTGATCAGGTTAATAACGGATTCATTTCATTTCTCTATTCGATATCTCTCTTTGATATCTTTCTTCGTAATTTACCTCAGAATGTAGCTCCGAGCTACATAAGCTACCCTCCCTTCAGGTCAGACTTGACTGCCTCTCATCCCATAGGCGCTGTATGACTCCCCCAACGGGATTCCTATTCAATCTTTTTTTTATGAAAGGGGTTTTGAAAGTTTCCAGTAGCGTAGGCACTCACAGCCTCACCCAGGAACTCAATCCAATAGTCGACCAAATGCTGAAACTCTAAAAAAGTCACGCAATGAGAATTTTAATTCCAAATTTGAAGACGGTAACTCCTGAAAGAACTGTAATTATAATGCAAGAGAAAACTGGTGTGCCATTATCCTAAGAAAAGTGATGAAAAAAAAAGGAAATTGTCAGGTCATTAAAAAGCAGGTGAATGTTCACCAAAAAAAAAAACTAGTATATAATTATCGTAAAACAAAAAATTAATTATCATAACTCGTATAATTATAAAAAAATGTAAAAAATGGTGAGTAATTATCTTATAAAACAGTAAAGTAGAATAATAATGATAATAATAATGATAATAATAATAATAAAAATAATAATGATCCCCGGAATAACCTCCAGGTAACCTCCAGGTAATATAATAATAATAAAAATTTGATGATGATAATGATGATGATAATGTTGATGTATATTTTAAGCCCTAAACCCTCAAGGATCATACAACGCTGTACAATTAAGCGGATTGTTTTATCCGTAATAAAAAAAAGTTGATTACAGGCATTCGAACGCACATAAATGTAAAGGAAAGACGACCCATGGCATTCAGCAACGCTTGGGCACCAGACGGACGGTGGTGAGGACTCATTCCGTCAGTCTCGTCCGATGCCAACAAGCAACGGGTAAGCATAAGAGAGAGTTCGATTATCTCCCAACGTGTGAAAATTTCCAACTTCTAACACAGGGGGTGACAATGCATCCTCACTCGGCTTTGATTCCTAGGTACAATTTATGGAATCGTTTGTTGTCGTCGCCGCTTTCAACGAATTTCACCATCTCGCAGCGACAGTAACGACGCTGACGCAGTTACGGTATAGTGCTGGGAGGGAGGGAGGTCACCTTGAGGGGTGACTTGGTCCAGGCCTAAGTGGAGGTCACGCCTCTCAGATTCACTCTCTCGTCAGCCGTCCCAGACCCAACATCACGTCACTCGTCCTCGATCGAACTTCTGGTCATTCATCCTAAGTAGAACTTGCAGGCACTCATCTCAGGTAGAAGAATTTCTCGTCATTCGTCCCAGAGGTTTGCCTCGTCCCAGGTTCGCCATCAGGTCAAACAATCTAAATTCACCTTCAGGTCACACAATCCACGTTCACCTTCAGGTCACCCAATCCAGGTTCACCATCAGGTCACACAATCCAGGTTCACCTGCAGGTCATAATACCTGGATCCACCTGCAACACTCATCACCGAGGCAGAGGAATATATTGCTTTATTTTCCAATGAGAGTTTTAAATTGATTTCGCCAGCCTGCCACTACACGTATTCCCCTACCAGCGCCAACTCGTGTACATGCTGACACTGTGTTATATATATGTAATTTTTCTTGTCAATACGAGACGAAATTTCATTTTGCACTGACAGGAATGTAGGGACGTACGGGCAAATGTTAGATGATACAGAAATTTGCTTCGAGAGTCGGCTAAAATGAATTCCAGGGCTGTAGTCTGGTGATCATCAGTAAACAGTGAATACGGCAAGAGTACTAGGCTTCAACTAATTTTTTTTTTTGGTAGTACTCTATGGTGACGCAAAGACAACTTGAGACCCCACGTCCAGTGGTTTGGAAGTTTCCTGTATGATTCCACCTTCTTGGAGAAAAAGAGGTGTACAATATCGACAAATGAGTTATGTGAAAACGTTTCGCCAAAGCAGTTAGTTTTTTTTTTTAAGTCGCCAATAAAGTATAGCTTTATACTAATTTTGTCTCTTTCACCCTGTGCTGTATAACCCGCACGGGTATAGCACTTCAAATGAACATTAAAAAAAACAATGTAACTTTTAAAATTCATTTTCCATTTTACTGTATTTGAAGATACACTTGAGAGGGACCGCAACATCTAAAGTCAATGTTGTGATCGAAGTCACAAAACATTACCTATGAACTGGAATAAACTTCAGCAAAAAAAAAGCTATGGTTGCTCGAGTTTATTCTAAACAAGTGCATAAATACAAAATTCTAGGGAATGAAAGGAGAGAAGAGGGGCAGCATAGTTTGTGAGAAGAGAGCCTATGAAATTCGACAAAAGAGAATTGCTGTAATTATTATTATTACTATTAATATTATTATTATTATTATTATTATTATTATTATTATTATTATTATTATTATTATTATTATTATTATTATTATTATTACTATTATTTGTGAGATGCTAAGTTTGTTTGGGTTATACAGTGCAATGATATTCTAAAACAGTCTTAGAATGCTATTTATGCATTACATGTCTGACTAATCATGGAGTATGTAGGACCGGCCTGGAACCACCATTTGATAAAACATGTTTACAAATCTGAAAATTTGTCAAGGTTCGAAACCAAACTGAGCCCTGGATTACGGAGGATCCACTACAGAATAAGGCTAAAATAAATTTTACCTAACGATATTGAAAGAAAAAATGCGTAGATTTTTACTGTGGAATGTGAAAGTCAGGGGAGTGGAGGGGTAAAATTGGTACAGACGCTTCATGGGTAATTCTTATTCAGTCTTAAGAGTGATAGGGAGTGGAATGAGCAAGACGAAGAAATGGTGGAGACAAACTCCATTACACAGTTTCAGAAGGTGTGAGAAAATCCAGGAGAGGCG
>NC_091294.1:36131467-36146467 GCF_038502225.1 Cherax quadricarinatus | reverse complement strand
CAGGGAGGCAAAAACCAAGTGTGCTAGGGAATGGAAGAAATATAGAAGGCAAAGGACCCAGGAGAATAAGGAGAACAGTCGTAGAGCCAGAAATGAATATGCACAGATAAGAAGGGAGGCCCAAAGACAATATGAAAATGACATAGCAGCGAAAGCCAAATCTGACCCGAAACTGTTGTACAGCCACATCAGGAGGAAAACAACAGTCAAGGACCAGGTAATCAGGCTAAGGAAGGAAGGAGGAGAGACAACAGGAAATGACCGGGAAGTATGTGAAGAACTCAACAAGAGATTCAAAGAAGTGTTCACAGAGGAGACAGAAGGGACTCCAGAAAGACGGAGAGGTGGGGCACACCACCAAGTGCTGGACACAGTGCACACAACCGAGGAAGAAGTGAAGAGGCTTCTGAGTGAGCTAGATACCTCAAAGGCAATGGGGCCAGATAACATCTCCCCATGGGTATTGAGAGAGGGAGCAGAGGCGCTATGTGTACCCCTAACAACAATATTCAATACATCTATCGAAACCGGGAGATTGCCTGAGGCATGGAAGACAGCAAATGTAGTCCCAATCTTTAAAAAAGGAGACAGACATGAAGCATTAAACTACAGACCAGTGTCACTGACATGTATAGTATGCAAAATCATGGAGAAGATTATCAGGAGAAGAGTGGTGGAACACCTAGAAAGGAATGATCTCATCAACAGCAGCCAGCATGGTTTCAGGGACGGGAAATCCTGTGTCACAAACCTACTGGAGTTCTATGACATGGTGACAGCAGTAAGACAAGAGAGAGAGGGGTGGGTGGATTGCATTTTCTTGGACTGCAAGAAGGCGTTTGACACAGTTCCACACAAGAGATTGGTGCAAAAACTGGAGGACCAAGCAGGGATAACAGGGAAGGCACTACAATGGATCAGGGAATACTTGTCAGGAAGACAGCAGCGAGTCATGGTACGTGGCGAGGTGTCAGAGTGGGCACCTGTGACCAGCGGGGTCCCGCAGGGGTCAGTCCTAGGACCAGTGCTGCTTCTGGTATTTGTGAACGACATGACGGAAGGAATAGACTCTGAGGTGTCCCTGTTTGCAGATGACGTGAAGTTGATGAGAAGAATACACTCGATCGAAGACCAGGCAGAACTACAAAGGGATCTGGACAGGCTGCAGAACTGGTCCAGCAATTGGCTCCTGGAGTTCAATCCCACCAAGTGCAAAGTCATGAAGATTGGGGAAGGGCAAAGAAGGCCGCAGACGGAGTACAGTCTAGGGGGTCAGAGACTACAAACCTCACTCAAGGAAAAATATCTTGGGGTGAGTATAACACCAGGCACATCTCCTGAAGCGCACATCAACCAAATAACTGCTGCAGCATATGGGCGCCTAGCAAACCTCAGAACAGCATTCCGACATCTTAATAAGGAATCGTTCAGGACCCTGTACACCGTATACGTTAGGCCCATATTGGAGTATGCGGCACCAGTTTGGAACCCACACCTAGCCAAGCACGTAAAGAAACTAGAGAAAGTGCAAAGGTTTGCAACAAGACTAGTCCCAGAGCTAAGAGGTATGTCCTACGAGGAGAGGTTAAGGGAAATCAACCTGACGACACTGGAGGACAGGAGAGATAGGGGGGACATGATAACGACATACAAAATACTGAGAGGAATTGACAAGGTGGACAAAAACAGGATGTTCCAGAGATTGGACACAGTAACAAGGGGACACAGTTGGAAGCTAAAGACACAGATGAATCACAGGGATGTTAGGAAGTATTTCTTCAGCCACAGAGTAGTCAGTAAGTGGAATAGTTTGGGAAGCGATGTAGTGGAGGCAGGATCCATACATAGCTTTAAGCAGAGGTACGATAAAGCTCACGGCTCAGGGAGAGTGACCTAGTAGCGATCAGTGAAGAGGCGGGGCCAGGAGCTCGGACTCGACCCCCGCAACCTCAACTAGGTGAGTTCAACTAGGTGAGTACACACACACACACACAAACACACCTAATTGTACTCAATTAGGTGAGTACAATTAGGTGAGTACACACACAAAATGGTGTAAATATGCATATTACGAATCGAAGCTGCAGCGGGCAAAGTCTGCTTTAAACAGCCAGGAGTTTCTGGCGGAGTCTGGCGCGTCCACCCCACGAGTCATGTCAGACTTCATTAGAGTCGAGCTAGGTAATCTGAAGGACATTTCCATACCTGGGATTTATATCTTTGCATGTGCATATCCGTGCACCAGTTGTGGAAGCAATTGGGCAGCTGGAGTTGCTTCGGGCAGTCAATCGCGAAGTGATGTATGTATGTACGTGTGTGTGTGTGTGTGTGTGTGTGTGTGTGTGCTTATAAATTTGTATGCATCAGTTTGTAGTTCACGCTCTCCTAGTCTTGTGAGCCCTGTCATACCTATTCTTAAAGCTGTGGTTAAATCCTTCCTCAAGAACTTCTTTGTTGAAGCTGGATTTAAACTTCCTAACTACACTGAACCTGCCGAAATAAAGTTTTACATCCACGTGACTTATCTGCATATTCAACTTCCAACTGTGCCCACATGTACCTGTATCTCTCCTCTCGAATAGTCTGTCTCTGTCCGTTCTATCAAGCTGCTCGCAGTATGTGTTATATCTTTAGACTCTCCTCACAGCTCATAACCCTTAGCCCTAGGACTAGCCTTGTTGCAAACCTAGTCACAAGGCTACTCCCGGAGCTGGGGGAGTATGTACTATGAGGAGAGGTTAAGGGAGCTCATCCTGACGACACTAGAGAGCAGGAGGGATAGCGGGCACATGATAACGACATATAAACACTGAGAGGAACTGACAATGTGGATAGCGTACAGAATGTTTCAGAGACGTGACACAGCAACAAGGGGTCACAACTGAAAGTTGAAAACTCAGATGAGTCACAGGGATGCTAGGAAGCATTTCTTCAGTCATTGAGCTGTCAGGAAGTGGAACAAATTGGAGAGCGCTGCAGTTGAGGCAGGATCCATACATAGCTTTAAGAAGAGATACGATAATGCTCATGGAGCAGGAAGAGAGTGGACCTAGTCGTGACCAGCGAAGAGGCGGGGTCAGGAGCTGTGAATCGATCTGTGCAACCACAAATAGGTGAGTTCAATAGGTGGGCGCACGCACGCAAACACGCACACACACACACACACACACAAACACACACACACACACACACACACACACACACACACACACACACACACACACACACACACACACACACACACACACACACACAGCATCAGTCTGGAACCCACACCTGGTCAAGCACATCAAGAAGTTAGAGAAAGTACAAAGGTTTGCAACAAGGCTAGTCCCAGAGCTCAAGGGAATGTCGTACGAGGAAAGGTTAATGGAAATCGGACTGACGACACTGGAGGACAGAAGGGTCAGGGGAGACATGATAACGACATACAAGATACTGCGGGGAATAGACAAGGTGGACAGAGATAGGATGTTCCAGAGAGGGAACACAGGGACAAGGGGTCACAACTGGAAGCTGAAGACTCAGACGAGTCACAGGGACGTTAGGAAGTATTTCTTCAGTCATAGAGTTGTCAGCAAGTGGAATAGCCTAGCAAGTGAAGTAGTGGAGGCAGGAACCATACATAGTTTTAAGAAGAGGTATGACAAAGCTCAGGAAGCAGAGAGAGAGAGAGGACCCAGTAGCGATCAGTGAAGAGGCGGGGCCAGGAGCTGAGTCTCGACCCCTGCAACCACAATTAGGTGAGTACAATTAGGTGAGTACACACACACACACACACACACACACACACACACACACACACACACACACACACACACACCCACACACACATGCATAAATGATCGCTCTACCGACCTCTCACAATTCCTCTCACAGAGTAGATCACATTCGTGGCCAAAATTACAAGCTGGCTCGCTTGCTACGGTTTGGTGGCCGGATTCCATACTTGACACTAGTTGGTTGAATACTGCCAGACCCACGACCAGTGCCGGATAGTGGTAGCTCTCGTTGTGACGAGGACGAATGTCTCTTCTCTCTCTCTCTCTCTCTCTCTCTCTCTCTCTCTATCTCTCTCTCTCTCTCTCTCTCTCTCTGAACCTTACTTGTCCTAGCTTTGTTGATCCGGCACGCTCTAGCTCTAACCCGTTAATTAGCGATGGGTTCTTGATCCTGGTAGTCATAGCCGCTCTCCGCTTTCTTGCATCAAACTTGATTGCGCCTAACCATGATTATATAATAATAATAATAATAATAATAATAATAATAATAATATTATTATTATTATTATTATTATTATTATTATTATTATTATTATTATTATTATTATTATTGTTATTATTATTATTATTATTATTAAAATCATTAGCAACAACAGCAAATATAAGCGTTATTTGCTATGCAGTTTCGTTGTCAGAAGGTGGTCGTACGTTCATCAGCCCCGTACATTCATTCGTCAGAATGCGGATGATGGCTTCCCAGATCCGTTCGTTCGCCAGACTGCGGTCGCTAATTTGACACCTATCGCTCTTGTATCAGATCGTTACAGCTCGCTTGCTCGGAGGTAGAATTTCCTTCGTCAGATATTGGTCGTTCGTTTGCCAAGCCACGGGCAGGCTTTCCTTGTAGAGGGATTCGTCATTTGCCAGACCGTGGTCACTGGTAAGCCAGACCTTGGTCACTGGTAAGCCAGACCTTGGTCACTGGTAAGCCAGACCTTGGTCACTGGTAAGCCAAACCTTGTCCTACACTTGTCCACACTGAACTTCATCTGCCACTTTTAAGAAAAGTCATTAATTTGCCCAAATCCTTCTGGAGTTCACTGGTATCCTCCTCAGAATAAATCATACGGCCCTTAATATGCAATACGTGTGTTTTTTAACCAGATTTGATAAAACACAAAACGGAGCGAAATGTTGTGTCTTTAAAAGTTGACTCTCCATATAAATGTTACACCAACCTGGTTCATCTGAGCTGACATCATCAGTGTATGTCCACTCGTTGTGGTCACTCCCATGTCAAAGTCTTTGTCCTCGTTGTTAATACCCCAAAGCATTTTGCATTTCATCATCTTCCTTTGCTTGAATTTCCCCTCGTCGAGTGGGGTGAGGTTCCGATCCTTTAGTCTTTCCCCTTGGTTCATTACCCTTAGTTCTGGGACAAGTCTGGTTGCACATATCTGGAATTTCTCGATATTTTGCTTGTGTGTGTACTCACCTAGTTGTGGTTGTATGGGTCGATTCATAGCTCCTAGCCCCGCCTCTTCACTGGTCGCTACTGGGGGTGTGTGTATGTGTGCGTGTACTCACCTATTTGTACTCACCTATTTGTGGTTGCAGGGGTCGATTCATAGCTCCTGGCCCCGCCTCTTCACTGATTGCTACTAGGTCCTCTCTCTCCCTGCTCAATGAGCTTTATCATACCTCGCCTTAAAACTATGTATGGTTCCCGCCTCCACTACTTCACTTTCTAGGCTATTCCACGGCTTGACTACTCTATGACTGAAGAATTACTTCCTAACATCCCTTTGATTCATCTGAGTCTTCAACTTCCAATTGTGACCTCTTGTGTCTGTGTCCCATCTCTGGAACATCCTGTCTTTGTCCACCTTGTCTATTCCGCGCAGTATTTTGTATGTCGTTATCATGTCTCCCCTGACCCTCCTGGCCTCCAGTGTCGTCAGGCCAATTTCCCTTAACCTTTCTTCGTAGGACATTCCCCGGTCATTCTTAATTAACCTCTCACTCAAGAAGTTATTCTTTACCTCTCACTCAAGCAATCATTCTGAACTCCAACTTAAGCAGTCGCTGTGTACCTCTAACTTGAACGATCTCACTCAAGCAACCACTTTCCCGCGGAGTCGCTCCGAGTTGTTCTCAACATTCAGTTTTATCATCCCCAGGGCCTTCCCCAGCCGTTCATGGGAGGAAAATAAGACTAGATGTACGCCGGGAAACACATTAGAATTTCGACAGGAAATACTTCAAAATTACAACCGGGAATACTGAAAAAATTCCAACCGGGAATACGCTAGAATTACGCCCGGGAATACGTCAGAATTACGACGGGAAATACGTCAGAACTACGACCGGAATACGCTAGAATTAAGCTCGGGAATTCTTCAAAATTACTACCGGGAATAGGTTAGAATTACGCCCAGGAATACGCCCAAATACAATCAGAAAACGTATCAGAATGAGCCCAAGAACACGTCCGAAAACGACCTCGCGCAAAATGATCTTCGAGAATATGAAATGAGCAGCAGTCTGTTTGTTAGAGGATCTTTTTTCCTTGTACATTGTCGCTCCGTGACGTGGAGATTTTTTCATTCTGTGTGCGTGTGTGTGTGTGTGTGTGTGTGTGTGTGTGTACTCACTCACCTATTTGTGGTTGCAGGGGTCGAGTCCTAGCTCCTGGCCCCGCCTCTTCACCGGTTGCTACTAGGCCCTCTCTCTCCCCGCTCCATGAGCTTTATCAAACCTCGTCTTAAAACTGTGTATGGTTCACTACGTCATTTTCTAGTTATTCCACTGCCTTACAACTCTATGACTGAAGAAATACTTCCTACTATCTCTCTGAGTGTCTTCAACTTCCAATTGTGGCCTCTTGTTTCTGTGTCCCCTCCCTGTCCTGTCTTTGTCCACCTTGTCTATTCCACGCAGTATTTTATATGTCGTTATCATGTCTCCCCTGACCCTCCTGTCCTCCAGTGTGGTCAGGCCGATTTTTAATCTTTCCTCATAGGACATTCCCCTTAGCTCTGGAACTAACCTTGTCGCAAACCTTTGTACTTTCTCTAGTTTCTTGACGTGCTTTATCAAGTGCGGGTTCCAAACAGGTGCTGCATACTCCAGTATGGGCTACACGGTGTACAGTGTCTTGAATGATTCCTTACTAAGGTATCGGAATGCTGTTCTCAGGTTTGCCAGGCGCCCATATGCTGCAGCAGTTATCTGATTGATGTGTGCTTCCGGAGACATGCTCGGTGTTATACTCACCCCAAGATCTTTCTCCTTGAGTGAGGTTTGCAGTCTTTGGCCACCTAGCCTATACTCTGTCTGTGGTCTTCTGTGCCTCTCCCCCATCTTCATGACTTTGCATTTGGCAGGATTAAATTCGAGAAGCCATTTGCTGGACCAGGTGTCCAGTCTGTCCAGGTGAAGTCCTGCCTGGTCCTCATCAGATTTAATTCTCCTCATTAACTTCACATCATCTGCAAACAGGGACACTGAGTCTAACCCTTCCGTCATGGTTCACATATACCAAAAATAGCACTGGTCCTAGACCGACCCCTGTGGGACCCCGCTCGTCACAGGTACTGTGATACATCATTACGTACCATGACTCGTTGTTGCCCCCTGTCAGGTATTCTCTGATCCATTGCAGTGCCCTTCCTGTTATATGCGCCTGATGCTCTAGCTTCTGCACTAATCTCTTGTGAGGAACTGTGTCAAAGGCCTTCTTGCAGTCCAAGAAGATGCAATCAAACCCACCCCTCTCTCTCTTGTCTTACTTCTGTTATTTTATCATAAAACTCCAGAAGGTTTGTGACACAGGATTTGCCTTCCGTGAATCCGTGCTGGTTGGCATTTATACTCCTGTTCCGTTCGTGCTCCACCACTCTCCTCCTGATAATCTTCTCCATAATTTTGCATACTATACACGTCAATGACACAGGTCTATAGTTTAGTGCCTCTTTTCTGTCTCCTTTTTTAAAAATGGGAACTACATTTGCCGTCTTCCATACCTCAGGTAGTTGCCCAGTTTCCAAGGATGTGTGTGTGTGTGTGTGTGTGTGTGTGTGTGTGTGTGTGTGTGTGTGTGTGTGTTTACTTACCTAATGGTACTAACCTAATTGTGGTTGCATGGGTCGAGTCATATCTCCTGGCCCCGCCTCTTCACTAGTCGCTACCAGGTTCACTCTCTCCCTGCTCCATGAACTTTTTCATACCTTTTCGTAAAGCTATGTATGGACCCTGTCTCCACTACATCACTTACCAGACTCTTCCACTTCTTAACAACCCTGTGGCTGAAGAAATACTTCCTAACATCCCTCTGACTCATCTGAGTCTTCAACTTCCAATTGTGACCCCTTACTTCTGTGTCCCATCTCTGGAACATCCTGTGTGTGTGTGTGTGTGTGTGTGTGTGTGTGTGTGTGTGTGTGTGTGTGTGTGTGTGTGTGTGTGTGTGTGTGTGTGTGTGTGTGTGTGTGTGTGTATGTGTGTATGTGTGTGTCCTGTCTCTGAAGATCTCTCCGTGTAGAGCTAATATTTGTTTGCCTCGCTCAGGCAGTCTGTGTGTGTGTCTGTGTGTTGAAGTGAGTCTGAGTATTGACAGCTGCTGGTGTCTGATAGAGTGCAACTTTGCTTTTGGCTCAAGTCTTTCACGATACTCTGATTATGTCACTGTTCTTCTCTTTTTTTTTATCTTAATGTTGTTCTTAGCTTGTTATTGTATTTTTTTCATGTCCCTCAGGGAAGCTGACTTGTTCTCTCAGTCTCTCTCTCTCTCTCTCTCTCTCTCTCTCTCTCTCTCTCTCTCTCTCTCTCTCTCTCTCTCTCTCTCTCTCTCTCTCTCTCTCTCTCTCTCTCTATCTATCTATCTATCTCTTTATCTACCTCATTTATGCTTATATTTATAGAAAATAACTTTTCTCACTCTCACAACAGAGCCTAAACCTCACTTTGCCTGAACTCTAAAACGTTAAGAGACGAGTGAACAAAGAATCTAGAGGTGTTTCAACTCCTAAAGAAATACTGCGTCACTGACTGACTTTCATCTCGCACGACGCGACTTTATACTCGTGCAGCAGGTCACACACACAGACACACACACACACACACACACACACACACACACACACACACACACACACACACACACACACACACACACACACACACACACATCTATAAAAGTACTAATGAGTTTTTATTCATAGGACGGTGGAACAATGGAAGGTGATACAAGAAGCCAAAAAAAAAAAGTTGTTCAGCAATTGGAAGGTTAGAGAGGACTGCGAGACATTAAATTACACCTTCCAGTGATTAATTATTTTCCCTCAGAGACGGAGAGTCGAACTGGTTGGAGAGTGTGTAACTTGGAAGTTTATGTTGCGCCAAGAGAGAGAGAGAGAGAGAGAGAGAGAAAGCTGTGTGGTAGCACTGGACATTGCTGGTGCTTTCGACCGGGTGTGGCACCAGGGCCTCTTAGCAAAACTACAAACACTGGAAATTGCAGACTCTATGCTATGTCTCCTCAGTGATTACCTTCATGGTAGATCTCTAAGTGTAGTTCTCAATGGAATGGAATCAGCAAGACACCCTACTGGGGCAAGTGTTCCACAAGGAAGCGTGCTGGGACCATTGTTATGGAATGTGTACTTCAATGACCTTCTACATCTCATCCCAGAATCCAATGCATTTGCAGACGACTGTACACTGACATTCACTTATCCAAGAGAAGAAATGCCAGCTGCTCTAAGCTACATCAATCACCAGCTAAGAGCTATATCAGCTTAGGGAAACAGATGGCAAGTAACATTTGCACATGAGGAAACGCAAATGATGATGGTCGTTAGGAACCATGATGGTAATGCCGGTGCAGTAGTAAGTATGGGGAGGGTGTTGGTATCCTTGGGGCGAAATTTGACTCCAAATTGACCATGGAGAACCAAGGTGTAAATCTTGCAAACAAGGCAGCCAGGAAGTTTACAGCACTTCGCTGTATCTCGCATCTGCTTGACAGCAAGGGTTGCAAGATTCCGTATGAGGCACAAGTACGCTCACACCTTGTGTATGCTCCACTTTCTTGGTTTGCCTGCCCTCCTTCCCATCTGCGACTGCTTGACAGAGTAGAGAACAGAGCAAGAAGTCTCGTCTCTCGCCTGGACCCGTCCTGGATAAATCTGTCATTTCAGCAGAGCCTTCAATACAGGAGGGATGTGGGTAGCCTTACTGTTATGTACAAGGCCAACATTGTCAAAGTACCACACTTGGATCCGCTTCGAGGACAGCGAGAAGCAAGCTTTTATGCCCCAAGACGGGCAGAGAGCAGCAACTTCACTCTGGTTGTACCCTTCTCCAGAACATCACTTCATCTGAGATCATTTATTCCCAGGATGACTCGAGTCTGGGACACATTCGTACAGCATTATGATGTCAACGAGATAAAGTCAGTTGATCTAATGAAAATGCTGGGCCACAGATGGCTCCAGCTTTATCCTGTTCCCTACTTGTATGTTTCATAACAATAAAAATGCTTTCAAATGAGCTGATGTAGATAATAGGTCTTCGCTTGTCAATAAAGTTAGGAATCCTTAACCTGTAAATAACTTGTCAATAAAGTTAGGGATCCTTAACGTAACCTTGTCAAACACTGTGTAAACAGAGAGAACGAGAGAGAGAGAGAGAGAGAGAGAGAGAGAGAGAGAGAGAGAGAGGATGAACACATGCACAACTAGCAGCTGACAGAGATGCCAGTTATTACAGTCGCTCTTGCCAGGCCTTTGTCTCTGGAAAGTTTTGAGTGTTGCAGCCTCCTAAAGGAAGCTCTGAATGTGCAACAGTGCGGTTGCAACATTTTTGAGTGCAGGTATTGTGCTGCGCTATCATTAGAGTACACTGTCTTTGAAGGTGTAAACAGTGTGTTGCACTATCTTCGAGGTGCAAGCATAGTGCTGAACTATCCTCGAGGTGTAAGCTTGGTGCTGCACTATCTTCGAGGTGTAAGCATGCTGTTCCATTTTTCTGGGGTTGCTAGCATTGTGTTGCCCCATCTAGAGGTGTTAGCATGGAGTTGTGCTAAAAGGTGTAAGCATGTTGCTGCAGTAAAACACCAGCCATAGAGACAATGAGTCACACACTCGAGTGGTACCCGGTCAACTTTGGTGGTTATTGAGCGAGTATTTAGTGAATACAAACTGGGATCATGTGTGGGTAATCTCTACGTAAATAGACCTCGAAGAGGTTCCGGCATAAGGTGGCAAGACTTGTTGTATGAGCGCCTTAGTAACAGAGAAAAAGAAACTATATTACGGGTCGGAGTCAGTGGCCTGACTAGTTAGTTATTTAGTTTGTTTACTTCCATGTTAGTTAGTTAGGTGGTAGCTAATTTATCATGGAAAATAACTTAACGAGGTACTTGATCATATGTTCGACCCGCACTGAGTGAGGTGTAATACCTAACAAGCAAAGGGTTTAGGGTCTGAGAGTGACCCTAAACGAGAACTAAATAAACAGATAACTCAAACAGGTTAGAAATTGGAACAAGTGGGCACAAAATGCTTAGTCCTGCACGAGAGTATATTGTGTGTGTGTGTGTGTGTGTGTGTGTGTGTGTGTGTGTGTGTTACATTTATTGAATCCTAGACAGTCTAGATGTATGTGGGTCGTTGGGTGATCCGCGAAAGATATCCCCATATTCCATAATCTCAGGTGCCTTGTGTCTTAATGCTTGCGATTGGAATAGTGCAGAGTGAGGCAACTAAATATTAGCGTTGAAGATCTGAATTGAATCTCAAGAGGCATTCACGAGCCATCATTTACAAACTAATATCCAAATTTCTTCAATTAAAAATTTAAATTTGAACTTAGATGAAAATTAATTCAAATCTTTCAGAGACCAAAATCCTAAAATACACAAGCATTTTAAACTTGAAGCCGCCAGATGTTGCATGGTAATGTTAAAGCTAATCAGATGGGACACTCAGAATGTTTTCCATGAAAAGCAATATCTTAATTTTGCCCATTTGTTCCAAATAAAAATCACACAAAACATAGTCGTCAACACCACACTCAATCTGATCATCAAGACGACACTAGACCTAGAAGTCAAAATCACACCCGAAATGGTCATCAAGACCTCAAGAAACCAGTTCTTCAACACCATACGTCATCTGATCGCCAAACAACATATCAGAGTTTTGGGGCCAATACCAGAGGCTGAAACGAAGAGATGTCGCCTATCCGATATTTTTTTATTTAATATTTCTTACCATGTGCTAGAATTTCTAAACATTTGTCACTTGACGTTATACAGGCCTAGCCCAACTTTACGTACTTCTAACCTAATGTAACCTAACAGTTGATATTTCCGCAGCAGCAGCAATTGCCACTTCTATTACCTTTGTCGTGGCTGCTCACATTGCTGCTTAGTTCCCTTTTGCCCATCAGTCTGCATCTTGAGGGGAAATAAGCTCCTGGGAAGATACGCCACGAGAATTCCGTCTTCATGTCATCGTCTCAGGGAGGAGGAACCAGCGCAATTTCCTGAGATCTTTGGAACGGCAACGACTATTCTTGTCTCTGTTACTGTCCTACCTTGCCACCCCCTCCTTCCACATCCTTCCTCTCCTCGCCCCTGGCCACCCATGTCCTCAGCGTGTTCCCCTTGTCGACAGTGTCAGAATATGTGTCTCCGTGACCATGGGTGTCATCATGTCTCTTGTGTCTTCTTGTATGATTCTTATATTCTCTATATCCCTCTGCGTCCTCTTGCATCCGTCGTTTTTCGACGTCTCCTTTTGTGTCCGCTGTGTTTCGCCGTGTCCTTCTGTGTTCTCTGGTGTTTCACGTGTCCACCTTGCCCACAGTGGTTACTCGCGTCCTCACCACGTTCACCATGTCCTTCTGTTTCCACCCATTTCCACCTGTGTCCCTCGCTTGACCTCGAGTATTCCCTCCTTCTCTTGTGGATTTCGTGACGTCGGGTGTATCCAGTGTCCTTCACTCTCCTTCCATGTACTTCATATCCTTTGATATCCTCCTCTGCCTTGGCGTACCATGTGTCTTCCTATATACTCATGTGTTAATTCTGTATTTCCACTTCCTCTCGCTTCCTCTTTTTGCTCTCTGTATCTAACCGTGTACCCCAGTGTCCTTAGGTGTCCGGGTGTATATCACCAGTGTCCTTTAGTGCCCCTGCGTGTCTTATGTCTGTCACCGATTTCCGTGTCCCTGTATATCCCGTGTTCTTCCCTTTCATGTAAGTCCCTGTCTGTTCTCTTGTGTTTCCCGCGTCCTTCAAATTCAGTGTGTGTCCCCTCTCCGAATCTTTCCAGTTCATTGTGTGTTCCCCGCGTGCCCTTAAAATTCGTTATGTATCCCTCGCGTTCTTCTAATTCATTGTGTGTCCTGTGTCCTCCTCTTTAATTCTATACCCCTGTGAATCTTACTGTGTATATCCCATGTCCTTCAGTGTATTCGTGTGTCCTACGTCCATTTCCTTCCGTGTCCTCGTGTGTCCTCCTGTGTCCTCTCTGCCCTGTGTGTCCGTGTGTGCACTTCCCTCGTGTCCCTTTTCGAGAGTGTTCAGGCAATTCAGTGCTTCTGGTCGATACTCCTGGCACATGACAACAAGAATAATTAGCCCTGAGCAGCTCGTGTTGAAATGTGCGGCATCGCTTGGTCTGCCTTCACTCCCCACAAGGCTCTCTCCCTCACTCCAACGTTCCCTCCCTCACTCCATATATATATATATATATATATATATATATATATATATATATATATATATATATATATATATATATATATATATATATATATATATATATATCTTCCTTCCGTTTTACCTTACCTATTTTACTCTCTCCAACTCTTTATCAGTCTCTCCATTCCTTCGTATCTAACCCACCTCCCCTTCTCTCTCTCTCTCTCTCTCTCTCTCTCTCTCTCTCTCCCGTCGCGACACGGAACAATGGCTGCTGTAAGTACTCCCTCATCCAGGTCATTACCCTTCCCATGAATTTAGCAGGTTAACACCTCACCCTCCAGTCTAGCCTGTAAAGCAAGAGGAGCTTCTATCCAATATATTTTATAATGCAAGAAGACCAACTAACCAATCTATCCTATAATGCAAGAAGAGCCTCTAACCACTGCTGTTCACGATATTCCCAGAAATTTAGCATCCTTCTTTCTGAGACTCATTATGAAGCTGATTGTTTTATTTGTTTTTCCTATCTTCCCGTTCTTCCTTATTTCTCCTCCTCTCCTCTTTCTCCTGCTGCTTCACTTTTCCCTGCTTCTCCTGTACATATTCCTTCTCCACCAGCTGTAAGCCAGAATGCAATACAATCACTGAAGAATCAACTGCACAGGCATTTTGTAAACATAGGACTGAGCTAAATTTTACAAAGAGACAAGCCTTAATCAACGGACTCCTGATTTTAGTTCAGCAACTACGTCAGGGCAAACAGTCGACAGTGAGCCACCAGTCTGATAATAATTTTGATGGCAGTAGTAGAGGAAGCGGCCACCAGTACCCTGTTATTGGCTTCGAAGCTTCTCAGGATATCCAGTTGTTCGCGTCCATCTGCACCTCGGCATCAGCCTGGCAACTAGAAGTAAAACCACTGGTATACGTAGCTCTGTGGGTATCAGTGGAATAACAAGCAGTTGCATTAGGAACTACTTGTAAATCTCATGCATTTTTTTTTTCGGGGGGGGTATGGTGTGGAACACTCTAATTCCCTGTATCGTGCCTGCAGTGACCGCAGGGAGTGGAATGTGGTAAGAGAGCCTTCTGCTTTATTGCCCTTTCCTTAGACATCTAAGGGAAAAAATGATTGCCTTTAATCTAGACTGAAGTAGAAAGTTCTTTTCAGCAAATGGCCTCTGTGTGCCCTTTCTGTTTTCTTATGTACTCCTATGTACTTTACTCCGTCTTCCTCCTGCTTCTCTTGATGCTGCTCCTCTTGTACTTCCTCCTTCTTCTACTCATTTTCTCTTTCTTCCCCGACCCCTCAAATTCTTGTACCCCCTCCCCCCTCTTCTTCAAACACATTCAGCATTTCCCTCTTCCTCAGTCTCTACCTCTTCAATCTCAGTTCCTTCCCTCCTTTTCTGTGCTTTTTCTGAAGCGGGGAGCTTCTCTTCCTCTACACTGTTGCTGTTGCTGTTGTTGTTTTGCTGTTGTTGTTGCTGCTGCTGTGGTGCTGGTGCTACTCCTGAAGTTGTTGTTATTGTTTCTACTTCTGCTGCTGTTGTTACTGTTGCT
>NC_091294.1:36106467-36126467 GCF_038502225.1 Cherax quadricarinatus | reverse complement strand
TTTCGAGTCCTCAGGTCAAGAAGGGATCGTGGTCAGTGGCTGGACAGCAGGGGACGACGAAGTTGACGATCAAGAAGACGAATGGAAAGCCAGAAACGATGAAGAAGAAAGAGACTGCTGTGGAAACTCCCGTGGAAACCTCCAACGCATTCTCGGTGCTACCCGACGAATGTGAGTCTACTACTGGGATCGTCACGACGAACGACAAGGAAGGTAAGAATATTGTTGTTGTTGGGGATAGCCAGGTTAGATACATGGATAGGGCATTCTGCTTGAAGGACAGGAGTAGGAGACAAAGGGTATGCTTTCCTGGGGCTGGGATGGAGGACATTGTTAGCCGGCTTGACAACATCATGAACGGTAATGGGATCAATCCTATTATTTGCCTCAGTGCTGGAGGCAATGATGTAGGCAAGCGTAGAAGTGAGGATTTAGTTAGAAAGTTCAGGACAGCTATAGACATGATTAGGAAGAAGGGGGGGCGCCCTGTTATATGTGGCATTTTGCCAAGAAGAGGTGTTGGTAATGAATGGTTGTCCAGAGCAATTGGTATTAATTGTTGGCTGGATAAACACTGTAAGGATAATGCAGTACCATTCATTGACAACTGGGACAACTTCTATGGCCGAAATGACATGTATGCCAGGGATGGGGTTCACTTATCCAGGGCAGGTGTGGGTTTTCTTGCTAACTCAGTTGAGGGGGTTGTTAGGACTTTAAACTAGGATTAGTTAGAGGTATGGGTTTAGAAATGATTAATAATGAGTATGGATATATTGACTTATGCTCTGATATTAAGAATCTTAATAGTAACTGTCATGGAGTAACTCTGGGTAATGATAATTTCAGAAATTGTGTAAAAACAAAGATGAATAGGAAAAATGTGCAGAAGAAAAAACATATGATGGTATTTTATGCTAACAGTAGAAGTGCAAGAAATAAAATTAATGAACTACGTTTGGTAGCATGTGCTGGGAACTTTGATATCATTGCATTAACTGAAACGTGGTATGATTTAAAGAGTCGGGATATGACTGCTGAGTGTAATATTCAGGGATTTAAGTTATTCAATGTGGATAGATGTAATGGGAAGGGGGGAGGAGTTGCATTGTATGTTCGAGAAAATATTAATTGTTGCATAAAAAAAGGTATAAAAATAGATGGAGCAGTAACAGAGTCTGTTTGGGTAGAGTTCGTGGAGGGTCAAGAAAAACTAATTCTAGGTGTAATATACCGACCTCCAGGCTTGGATCACGATAGAGGGAGACTTCTTTGGGACGAAATTGTTAGGGCTTCTGGACACAGTAACGTAGTCATAGTAGGGGATTTTAACTCCAGCCAAATTGACTGGAATTCTTTGACAGGTAATCTAGAGTCCAGTGACTTCATGGAAACAGTTCAGGACTGTTATCTGAAACAGAGTGTAACTGAACCTACCAGGGTTAATAATTTGCTAGACCTAGTCTTGTCAAATAAGGAAACACTCGTGAATAATCTGGAGATCACTGAAGAGCTTGGCGCAAGTGATCACAAATCCATCACCTTTAGCATTAATTGGGAATGCAAGAATAATGATAATACAGTAAAAATCCCCGATTTTCGTTCTGCCGATTATAATGGACTTAGGGAACATCTGTCTAATCTTGATTGGGGTTATCTAGCTAATGATTTTATTGACGATAATCATACTTATGAATATGAAGGGATCTGCTTTTATGATTGTTTTCTTAATAATGTACACAGTTTTGTAGATGAATGGTTCAGAGAACCGACATGTTGATAAATTAGACACATGTGCAACTCTTGGGTATCTTTATTGAGGAAACGTTTCGCCACACAGTGGCTTCATCAGTCCATACAAAGGAGAATCTTGAAGAACAGGAGGAGAATGAGGTAATCAGTCCCTCAACCTTGAGTCGATGTGGTCAGTCCATCAATCAAGATTGATGGACTCACCACATCGACTCAAGTTTGAGGGACTGATTACCTCATTCTCCTCCTGTTCTTCAAGATTCTCCTTTGTATGGACTGATGAAGCCACTGTGTGGCGAAACGTTTCCTCAATAAAGATACCCAAGAGTTGCACATGTGTCTAATTTATCAATGTACACAGTGCCCAGAGTATATACATTCCCCAGAGAGAAATTAGGTCTAATAATAACGATCCCAAATGGGTTAACAGGAGGTTAAAGCATCTATTAGGGGTGAAAAGGGGAATTTATAGGCGCATCAGAAGAGGAGAGGTTAACCTTACTGACCAATATGTTCAGCTTAAAAGAGAAGTAAAAAAGGCGATTAGAAAGGCTAAACGTGACTATGAAATTAGAGTCGCTAATGAATCAAAGACTAATCCAAAGGGGTTCTTTCAAGTGTATAGGACGAAGGTGAAGGAAAAAGTAGGACCTCTGAAATCTGGGAATGGACAGCTGACGGATAATGAACTGGAAATGTGTTCCTTATTTAATGACTATTTTTTGTCAGTTTTTACACAGGAAGATGTAAATGAGATTCCAGTAATTAACAATTATTTAGTTCCTGATGAATATAAGTTAACTAATATTACTGTCACGAGGGACATGGTTATTAAACAGATAGACAAACTGAAACAAAATAAGTCCCCGGGACCCGATGAGTTGTTTTCAAGGGTACTTAAGGAATGCAAGATGGAGCTTAGTCAGCCATTAACGAGTGTATTCAATGCGTCCATCCTTACCAGTGTTGTGCCAGAGATGTGGAAGATGGCTAATGTGGTTCCTATATTCAAATCAGGGGATAAGTCCACTCCTTCAAATTACCGTCCAATAAGCCTGACATCTATAGTGGGCAAGTTATTAGAATCAATTATAGCTGACATTATCAGAAGTCACCTTGAAGAGCATAACTTGATAAATGAATCTCAGCATGGATTCACGAGAGGTCGTTCCTGCCTGACAAACTTACTGACGTTCTTCAATAGAACATTTGAGGCAGTTGACAGTGATAAGGAATATGATATTGTTTATTTGGATTTTAGTAAAGCCTTCGACAGAGTACCTCACAAGAGACTCTTAAGAAAAGTGGCAGCTCATGGTATAGGAGGTAAAGTTCTAGCATGGATTGAGGCATGGCTTACCAATAGAAAGCAGAGAGTTACCATTAATGGAGTGAAATCTGAATGGGGATTAGTCACTAGTGGCGTTCCACAAGGATCAGTTTTAGGCCCTCTCTTGTTCATAATTTACATTAATGACCTTGATGAAGGGATTACTAGTGACATGAGTAAGTTTGCTGATGATACAAAGATAGGCCGTATAATTCACTCTGAGGAGGATATCAATGAACTCCAGGACGATTTGAACAAATTAATGTCTTGGTCTGAGAAATGGCAGATGAAGTTTAATGTGGATAAGTGTAAGGTACTTGCCCTTGGTAATGAAAATAACCCTCGAAGCTATAATCTAGGTGAAGTAGAGCTTTGTCATACAGAATGTGAAAAAGACTTGGGAGTCATGGTAAGCAGAAATCTAAAGCCAAGACAGCAGTGCCTCAGTGTGCGCAACAAGGCCAACAGATTACTTGGATTTATCTCAAGAAGTATAAGTAACAGAAGTCCAAAAGTTATTTTACAGCTCTATACATCATGAACATTAAAATGGTATAAAATACCGACAGATTGTTAGGTAAGACACATATGCAACAGTTAGGTATCTTTATTTCGAAACGTTTCGCCTACACAGTAGGCTTCTTCAGTCGAGTACAGAAAAGTTGATAGAAGCAGAAGATACTTGAAGACGATGTAATCAGTCCATCACCCTTAAAGTTTTGAGGTGGTCAGTCCCTCAGTCTGGAGAAGAGCATTGTTCCGTTGTCTGAAACAATATGAAGTTGAAGTGACAGAATGGGGCCTTTATATAGTGCCAGGAGGTGAGACGTAGGTTGCTTTGGGAGGGCAGGTCCTTCTCAAACCCAGCCGTTCTCACTAGTAGAGGTCGAAGTTGATGGTCTGTACCAAGATACCCTTGTGTTGCAGTGTCTGACAGAATGAACATTAAAATGGTATAAAATACCGACAGATTGTTAGGTAAGACACATATGCAACAGTTAGGTATCTTTATTTCGAAACGTTTCGCCTACACAGTAGGCTTCTTCAGTCGAGTACAGAAAAGTTGATAGAAGCAGAAGATACTTGAAGACGATGTAATCAGTCCATCACCCTTAAAGTTTTGAGGTGGTCAGTCCCTCAGTCTGGAGAAGAGCATTGTTCCGTTGTCTGAAACAATATGAAGTTGAAGTGACAGAATGGGGCCTTTATATAGTGCCAGGAGGTGAGACGTAGGTTGCTTTGGGAGGGCAGGTCCTTCTCAAACCCAGCCGTTCTCACTAGTAGAGGTTGTCGAAGTAGATGGTCTGTACCAAGATACCCTTGTGTTGCAGTGTCTGACAGAATGAACATTAAAATGGTATAAAATACCGACAGATTGTTAGGTAAGACACATATGCAACAGTTAGGTATCTTTATTTCGAAACGTTTCGCCTACACAGTAGGCTTCTTCAGTCGAGTACAGAAAAGTTGATAGAAGCAGAAGATACTTGAAGACGATGTAATCAGTCCATCACCCTTAAAGTTTTGAGGTGGTCAGTCCCTCAGTCTGGAGAAGAGCATTGTTCCGTTGTCTGAAACAATATGAAGTTGAAGTGACAGAATGGGGCCTTTATATAGTGCCAGGAGGTGAGACGTAGGTTGCTTTGGGAGGGCAGGTCCTTCTCAAACCCAGCCGTTCTCACTAGTAGAGGTCGAAGTAGATGGTCTGTACCAAGATACCCTTGTGTTGCAGTGTCTGACAGAATGAACATTAAAATGGTATAAAATACCGACAGATTGTTAGGTAAGACACATATGCAACAGTTAGGTATCTTTATTTCGAAACGTTTCGCCTACACAGTAGGCTTCTTCAGTCGAGTACAGAAAAGTTGATAGAAGCAGAAGATACTTGAAGACGATGTAATCAGTCCATCACCCTTAAAGTTTTGAGGTGGTCAGTCCCTCAGTCTGGAGAAGAGCATTGTTCCGTTGTCTGAAACAATATGAAGTTGAAGTGACAGAATGGGGCCTTTATATAGTGCCAGGAGGTGAGACGTAGGTTGCTTTGGGAGGGCAGGTCCTTCTCAAACCCAGCCGTTCTCACTAGTAGAGGTTGTCGAAGTTGATGGTCTGTACCAAGATACCCTTGTGTTGCAGTGTCTGACAGAATGAACATTAAAATGGTATAAAATACCGACAGATTGTTAGGTAAGACACATATGCAACAGTTAGGTATCTTTATTTCGAAACGTTTCGCCTACACAGTAGGCTTCTTCAGTCGAGTACAGAAAAGTTGATAGAAGCAGAAGATACTTGAAGACGATGTAATCAGTCCATCACCCTTAAAGTTTTGAGGTGGTCAGTCCCTCAGTCTGGAGAAGAGCATTGTTCCGTTGTCTGAAACAATATGAAGTTGAAGTGACAGAATGGGGCCTTTATATAGTGCCAGGAGGTGAGACGTAGGTTGCTTTGGGAGGGCAGGTCCTTCTCAAACCCAGCCGTTCTCACTAGTAGAGGTTGTCGAAGTAGATGGTCTGTACCAAGATACCCTTGTGTTGCAGTGTCTGACAGAATGAACATTAAAATGGTATAAAATACCGACAGATTGTTAGGTAAGACACATATGCAACAGTTAGGTATCTTTATTTCGAAACGTTTCGCCTACACAGTAGGCTTCTTCAGTCGAGTACAGAAAAGTTGATAGAAGCAGAAGATACTTGAAGACGATGTAATCAGTCCATCACCCTTAAAGTTTTGAGGTGGTCAGTCCCTCAGTCTGGAGAAGAGCATTGTTCCGTTGTCTGAAACAATATGAAGTTGAAGTGACAGAATGGGGCCTTTATATAGTGCCAGGAGGTGAGACGTAGGTTGCTTTGGGAGGGCAGGTCCTTCTCAAACCCAGCCGTTCTCACTAGTAGAGGTTGTCGAAGTAGATGGTCTGTACCAAGATACCCTTGTGTTGCAGTGTCTGACAGAATGAACATTAAAATGGTATAAAATACCGACAGATTGTTAGGTAAGACACATATGCAACAGTTAGGTATCTTTATTTCGAAACGTTTCGCCTACACAGTAGGCTTCTTCAGTCGAGTACAGAAAAGTTGATAGAAGCAGAAGATACTTGAAGACGATGTAATCAGTCCATCACCCTTAAAGTTTTGAGGTGGTCAGTCCCTCAGTCTGGAGAAGAGCATTGTTCCGTTGTCTGAAACAATATGAAGTTGAAGTGACAGGATGGAGCCTTTATATAGTGCCAGGAGGTGAGACGTAGGTTGATTTGGGAGGGCAGGTCCCTCTCAAACCCAGCCGTTCTCACTAGTAGAGGTCGAAGTTGATGGTCTGTACCAAGATACCCTTGTGTTGCAGTGTCTGACAGAATGAACATTAAAATGGTATAAAATACCGACAGATTGTTAGGTAAGACACATATGCAACAGTTAGGTATCTTTATTTCGAAACGTTTCGCCTACACAGTAGGCTTCTTCAGTCGAGTACAGAAAAGTTGATAGAAGCAGAAGATACTTGAAGACGATGTAATCAGTCCATCACCCTTAAAGTTTTGAGGTGGTCAGTCCCTCAGTCTGGAGAAGAGCATTGTTCCGTTGTTTGAAACAATATGAAGTTGAAGTGACAGAATGGGGCCTTTATATAGTGCCAGGAGGTGAGACGTAGGTTGCTTTGGGAGGGCAGGTCCTTCTCAAACCCAGCCGTTCTCACTAGTAGAGGTTGTCGAAGTAGATGGTCTGTACCAAGATACCCTTGTGTTGCAGTGTCTGACAGAATGAACATTAAAATGGTATAAAATACCGACAGATTGTTAGGTAAGACACATATGCAACAGTTAGGTATCTTTATTTCGAAACGTTTCGCCTACACAGTAGGCTTCTTCAGTCGAGTACAGAAAAGTTGATAGAAGCAGAAGATACTTGAAGACGATGTAATCAGTCCATCACCCTTAAAGTTTTGAGGTGGTCAGTCCCTCAGTCTGGAGAAGAGCATTGTTCCGTTGTCTGAAACAATATGAAGTTGAAGTGACAGAATGGGGCCTTTATATAGTGCCAGGAGGTGAGACGTAGGTTGATTTGGGAGGGCAGGTCCTTCTCAAACCCAGCCGTTCTCACTAATGTTCACTTAATGTTCATTCTGTCAGACACTGCAACACTAGGGTATCTTGGTACAGACCATCTACTTCGACAACCTCTACTAGTGAGAACGGCTGGGTTTGAGAAGGACCTGCCCTTTTTGACACTGTGTGGCACGAGGGGCTCAAGTACAAACTCTGCACTAACTTCAACCTGCCTCTCAATACTCGTAAACTCCTCTGCAACTTCCTAGACGGCCGTACCATGAGAATCAAATTCCAAGGCTGTTACTCTGACTACTTCACACTAAATGCTGGAGTACCCCAGGGATCTGTCCTTTCCCCTACCCTCTACATTTTATACACTAACGACATTCCAACACCTTTATACCACAACTCCATCACACTAGCCTATGCAGACGACATTACACAACTTATCACTCATGCCAATATAGATACACTCACACACAAAACACAAAATGAGGTTGACAGGATAGCCATCTGGGAACAAAAATGGAGGATAAAAACCAATGCAGCAAAATCCAGCATTACGTATTTTAACTACAGGAAACGTGATCCTCCATTACCTGTCGAACTCAGAACAGCTGACACCCGCACTTACTTCCCTATCACACAATCTGTCACTGTCCTTGGCGTTAATCTTGACTACCTTCTTCGTTTACACGGACATATTCACTCAAGGCATGCAATAGCTAGTAAGGCCCTTGCGGGCCTCTACAAGCTGAAACATGCCTCTCAACGCACCAAACTACACCTCTACAAATCCCTAATACGTCCTCTGATAACTTACTCTCCTCTAGCCCTCTCTCTTGCAGCAAAAACAAACTTACTTAAACTGCAGCGTGTCCAGAACAAGGCGCTGCGCTGGGTGCTTGATGTCAGATGGGAGGACTTCGCCACAAGCGAGTCTCTCCATGCCCAGTTAGACGTCCCTGCGCTGAATCTGTACTGGAAGAGGCTCAGTGACAGACAGATAGACAAACTTGAGACACGACATGACTACTGGACCTCTCTCCTTGACGAAGACATTCGCAGACCCACAAACCAACACAACCTTTTCTACTCCTTGCATGATCCTGCTCCTAACCCTACTTACAAATAACCTTGGATCCGCTGACAGGTACCTTCTAAGACAGGTACCATTCTCTGACCCACGTTCGCCTTAGCTTTTTTGGGTTAAGACATGACTCAGTTCTGCACTCCTCTCTAGCTCTAAAGGTCGCAAGTCCCTTACTCCCAACTCACCCCACCGGAGTCCCAACAGAAGAACCGGAATTTCTCTTTTCAATATCTGTCCCACGATCGCCTTTGCTGCTGGGTTAAGCCCTGGCTCTATTTCTACGACTAAGAACACTCCTCTCCAGCACTATTCTTCGTCTGTCCCGTCTTCCCCGCTCATCCCATTTGGGATCTTACCTGAACTTTCGTTCGTTCGTACTTCAACTTCATATTGTTTCAGACAACGGAACAATGCTCTTCTCCAGACTGAGGGACTGACCACCTCAAAACTTTAAGGGTGATGGACTGATTACATCGTCTTCAAGTATCTTCTGCTTCTATCAACTTTTCTGTACTCGACTGAAGAAGCCTACTGTGTAGGCGAAACGTTTCAAAATAAAGATACCTAACTGTTGCATATGTGTCTTACCTAACAATCTGTCGGTATTTTATACCATTTTAATGTTCATTCTGTCAGACACTGCAACACAAGGGTATCTTGGTACAGACCATCTACTTCGACAACCTCTACTAGTGAGAACGGCTGGGTTTGAGAAGGACCTGCCCTCCCAAATCAACCTACGTCTCACCTCCTGGCACTATATAAGGCCCGATTCTGTCACTTCAACTTCATATTGTTTCAGACAACGGAACAATGCTCTTCTCCAGACTGAGGGACTGACCACCTCAAAACTTTAAGGGTGATGGACTGATTACATCGTCTTCAAGTATCTTCTGCTTCTATCAACTTTTCTGTACTCGACTGAAGAAGCCTACTGTGTAGGCGAAACGTTTCAAAATAAAGATACCTAACTGTTGCATATGTGTCTTACCTAACAATCTGTCGGTATTTTATACCATTTTAATGTTCATTCTGTCAGACACTGCAACACAAGGGTATCTTGGTACAGACCATCTACTTCGACAACCTCTACTAGTGAGAACGGCTGGGTTTGAGAAGGACCTGCCCTCCCAAATCAACCTACGTCTCACCTCCTGGCACTATATAAGGCCCGATTCTGTCACTTCAACTTCATATTGTTTCAGACAACGGAACAATGCTCTTCTCCAGACTGAGGGACTGACCACCTCAAAACTTTAAGGGTGATGGACTGATTACATCGTCTTCAAGTCAGGTCAGGAACAGATAGTTCCTGACTATGGAACTGAACTCTCCAGGCTGAGGGACTGACAACCTCAAATTCTACGACTTCAAGGGTGATGGACTGATTACATCGTCTTCACATCTCTACTGTTCCTGCCTACTATCTGTATTCGACTGAAGAAGCCTACTGTGTAGGCGAAACGTTTCGGAATAAAGTTGCCTAACTGTTGCCTTTGTGTCTTACCTATCGACTGAAGAAGCCTACTGTGTAGGCGAAACGTTTCAAAATAAAGATACCTAACTGTTGCATATGTGTCTTACCTAACAACACAGCTCTATACATCACTAGTGAGGCCTCATTTAGATTATGCTGCTCAGTTTTGGTCCCCTTACTACAGGATGGACATAGACTCATTAGAGAACATACAGAGAAGAATGACTAAAATGATTTACTGTGTAAGGAACCTCCCGAATGAAGATAGACTTAAAGCCTTAAATCTCCACTCTCTGGAGAGGCGTAGAATGAGGGGAGATATCATTGAAGTGTATAAGTGGATGACGGGCATAAACAAGGGAGACATTAATAAAGTACTGAGGGTGTCGAACCAGGTAAGAACCAGGAATAATGGATTTAAGTTGGATAAATTTAGATTTAGAAAGGACATAGGTAAGTACTGGTTTTCTAACAGAGTTGTAGATGCGTGGAACAATCTTCCCAGTGGGGTGAAAGAGGCTAGGACCTTGGGTAGCTTTAAGAAGAGACTGGACAAATATATGAGTGGGAGGGGCTGGGTTTGATTGGTGTTGGGGGGTGCGGGAGTTGTTTCTTGAGTAGCTTTAGGTAGATGTCGTTTTGATAAGGACCTGCCTCGTATGGGCCAGTAGGCCTTCTGCAGTGTTCCTACATTCTTATGTTCTTATGTTCTCTTATGTTCTTATGTTCAACCTGTCCTCCGTCTGCCCCCCAAATAACGGGGGTCGTTAATGAAGCTTCAGTGTGTGTGTGTGTGTGTGTGTGTGTGTGTAAGAACATAAGAAAGGAGGAACGCTGCAGGAGGCCTGCTGGCCCATACTAGGCAGGTCCTTTACAATTCATCCCACTAACAAAACATTTGACCAACCCAATTTTCAATGCCACCCAAGAAATAAGCTCTGATGTGAAAGTTCCACTCAAATCCAACCCCTCCCACTCATAAGAACATAAGAAAGGAGGAACACTGCAGCAGGCCTGTTGGCCCATACTAGGCAGGTCCTTTACAATTCATCCCACTAACAAACATTTGACCAACCCAACTTTCAATGCCACCCAAGAAACAAGCTCCGATGTGCAAGTCCCACTCAAATCCAACCCCTCCCACTCATGTACTTATCCAACCTAAATTTGAAACTACCCAAAGTCCTAGCCTCAATAACCCAACTAGGTAGACTGTTCCACTCATCAACTACCCTATTTCCAAACCAATACTTTCCTATGTCCTTTCTAAATCTAAACTTATCTAATTTAAATCCATTACTGCGGGTTCTCTCTTGGAGAGATATCCTCAAGACCTTGTTAATATCCCCTTTATTAATACCTATCTTCCACTTATACACTTCGATCAGGTCTCCCCTCATTCTTCGTCTAACAAGTGAATGTATGTGTGTATGTGTGTGTGGGTGTGTGTACTTAACTAATTGTACTCACCAAATTGTTGTTGCAGGGGTCGACTCATAGCTCCTGGCCTCGCCTCTTCACTATTCGCTACCAGGTTCACTCTCTCCCTGTTCCATGAACTTTATCATACCTTCTCGTAAAGCTATGTATGGATCCTGCATCCACTACATCACTCTCCTGATTGTTCTACTTCCTGAAAATTCTATGCCTGAAGAAATATTTTCTAACATCCCTGGAACTCATCTGATTTTTCAACTTTCAGTTGGGACCCCCTGTTGCTGAGTCAAATCTCTGAAACATTCTGTTCCTATCCACCCTGTCAATTCCTTTCAGTATTTTATATGTTGTAATAAAGTTGGTAGAATTACCGAATTAGTTGCACTTGTGTCCTTTTACTTTACATTTTATATGTTGTTATCATGTCCTCTCTATTCCTCCTGTCTTCCAGTGTTGTCATGTTGAGTTCCCTTAACCTGTGTGTGTGTGTATATATATAGGTTTATATAAATTAGATTCATTTATAATTAATAAAATTTGGTTAGAGTTTAATAATACATTGGACAAATAATAAACCTTATTTTTTGGGTAGAATAATTTGTTAGTGGGATGTCGTGAGGACCTGTCTAGTTGGACCAGCGGACCTACTGCAGTGTTCCTCTTTTCTTATGAGTCCGGTTGTGCAAGAAAGGTATAAAATACCGACAATATGAAAGTTAAGACACATGTGGTGGAGGAGAGTCCTCCACCACGATGCTGTGAACACTAACTCCAAGGCCGAGGGACTGATTACCTCATCTTTTGTATATAGTTCTACTGTCTTCCTATTATATCCTAGAATCTGTATTGATAAAGCCACTGGATGGCGAAACGTCTACAATAAAGATATCCAGATGTTGCACATGTGTCTTAACTTTCATGAGTCCGGTATTCTCGCGCGTCAGGTGTTTCTTTGTTGTGGAAGTTGACTGTGAGGTGTGATCTAAGCCCTTTAATTGCCTTCCTTTGATGTATTACTTTCATAGTTCCTTGACAATGTGAGTAGTCACGAAAGCGCTTGGAATTTCTCTACTCTTTCACAGAGGTTGTTTTGCTTATTTTAAAATCACCTGTTTACTGTGATCTTATGGCATATATATATATATATATATATATATATATATATATATATATATATATATATATATATATATATATATATATATATATATATATATATATATATATATATATATATATGTATATATATATATATATATATATATATATATATATATATATATATATATATATATATATATATATAAATATATATATATATCCTAGGTAGTAGGTTGGTAGACAGCAACCGCCCAGGGAGGTACTACCGTCCTGCCAAGTGAGTGTAAAGCGAAAGCCTGTAATCGTTTTACATGATGGTAGGATTGCTGGTGTCCTTTTTTTCTGTCTCATGAACATGCAAGATTTCAGGTACGTCTTGCTACTTCTACTTACAGTTAGGTCACACTACACATACATGTACAAGCACATATATACACACCCCTCTGGGTTTTCTTCTATTTTCTTTCTAGTTCTTATTCTTGTTTATTTCCTCTTATCTCCATGGGGAAGTGGAACAGAATTCTTCCTCCGTCAGCCATGCGTGTTGTAAGAGGCGACTAAAATGCCGGGAGCAAGGGGCTAGTAACCTCTTCTCCTGTATATATTACTAATGTAAAAGGAGAAACTTTCGTTTTTCCTTTTGGGCCACCCCGCCTCGGTGGGATACAGCCGGTGTGTTGAAAGATATATATAGATATATATATATATATATATATAAATATATATATATATATATATATATATATTAATTTTATATATATATATATATATATTTATATATATATATTAATATATATATATATATATATATATATATATATATATATATATATGTAAAGGGAAGTACCACCTCTATGGATGGAATGGGGATCCTCATCCTCAGAGAAGACAATAAACGTACCTCAGGGAAAACTCAAGGTTCTCCCCGGCGCTGTTTGAATATTTTCTTCTCCTACCACCCCCTATATTAGATATTCTATGTGAACATTTATTAATAAACAGAATACATTTATAGAAAAACATAAACTTGAATGCAATGGCACAATGTATCAAAGATCATGAATTTCCTCCAGTTCCTCCGAGGCTGGACGTGAGCCAAGTATGCAGCAAGCATTTCCCCTCTGGATGGCTACGCTGAGGCGCTGGAACATGAAAGTGGCTGCCGTTGGGTCCCTGGCGGTGTCGATGAGTCTGGAACCCAATTCTTTAAGGAAACGTGTGGCATTTTTTCCCCATGATCCCAAGGTCTCTGATCCCACTGGGACAAATTGATAATGTTGGCTTATGTCCATGTACTTGCTGATCTTGTACTCCTCCCTGTGGTCAGCAGCTCCTCCCTGTCGCCCCACACTGTGATGGATATAGGTGTCAGCCAGTGTGGACACACAGGTATAGTCCCATGCTAAGAGCTTGCCATTCTTCCAAGGATAGATGGTGATCCCGTCGGGGCGGTTTGCTGGGTTGTGGGTATTGTTTGCTGCAAGTGATCGTGGCTCCCTCTCGGCAGGGCATCCAGCTGTAGCAAGGGTTCTCTTATATATATATATATATATATATATATATATATATATATATATATATATATATATATATATATATATATATATATATATATATATATATATATATATATATATATATATATATATATATATATATATATATATATATATATATATATATATATATATATATATATATATATATATGCAATAAGATCACAGTAAACAGGTGATTTCGGAATATGCAAAACAACCACTCTGAAAAAATAGAGAAATTCCAATGCTTTCGTGACTACTCACATTATCAATAGTTCCTTGATAATGTGAGTAGTCACGAAAGCGCTTGGAATTTCTCTATTTTTTCAGAGTGGTTGTTTTGCATATATATATATATATATATATATATATATATATATATATATATATATATATATATATATATATATATATATATATATATATATATATATATATATATATATATATATATATATGTCGTGCCGAATATGTAAAACTGGTCAATTAGCAAGAACTAATTTAAAATTAAGTCCTTTCTAAAATTTTCTCTTATACGTTTATAGATATATTTTTTTCGTTAATGTTGATGTAAAAATTTATAATTTTGCTCCAAAAGGAACTTAGAAAACTTACCTAACCTTATTATAACAAGAACAATTTATTTTAGCCTAACCCAACTAAATATATTTTAGATTTGTTTACAATAATTTAATACTAAACAAACACAGTGAAATATATTTTTTTCGTTAGGTTCAGAATGATTTTGGCGAAATTATTACATACACAAATTTTCACTTGTCCTATATGGCAAGATGAGCGTTCCTATTTAAGCCAAGATCGCAAGTTCTGCCTATTCGGCACGACATACACACACACACACACACACACACACACACACACACATATATATATATATATATATATATATATAAATATATATATATATATATATATATATATATATATATATATATATATATGTATATATATATATATATATATATATATATATATATATATATATATATATATATATATATATATATATATATATATATGCGTGTATGTATATGCAATAAGATCACAGTAAACATAACTCATTACCTTTTCTAGATGTTTTAATTATTAAGGGTAATAATGAATTCAAATTTAAAATTTACAGAAAACCTACAAATAACTGTTCCTATGTCCACTATTATTCTTCGCATCAAGATAGAGTTAAACTGTCTGTTTTCTCATCAATGTTTTTGAGAACTTTACGAATTTGTAGTCCAGAGTTCATAGATGAAGAAATATCCAAAATTTATGAAATAGTTAATGATTTGAAATACCCAAGAAACGTAATTGATAAATCTTCTAAAATTGCTAGAAATACTTTTTACAGTCCAAAAAGGGACAACCAGCCTTATTCAACTAAAAATATTTTTTTTCTCACTTACCATGAACACTTGGTTGATATGCCTTCTCTTCTTAAGACTTTTAATATCAAAGTTGTATTTGAAAATCTTGATACAGTAAAAAAACTGATAAGGAATTTCCCCCAAAATGCTGACGGATGTGTCTATAAGATTCCTTGTAAAATTTGCGATAAAGTTTATTACGGTCAAACTGGTAAAAGTCTCAAACTAAGATTAAAACAACATAAATATAGCATTAGAGCTGGACAAGATTCTAATGCTCTATTAATTCATGTGAGAGATTATAACCATCCAATTGATTTTCAAAAAGTTGAGAAAGTTGTATCAAGCAAGTCCATGGTCGACAGGAATATAATTGAATCTTGTTTCATAAAAAGCAGTTTTGAAAATAATATATTTCCTTTGGTTTATGTAAATTAGATTCATTTACAATTAAGAGAATTTGGGAAGAATTTAATAATACATTGGACATAATAAATCTTAATTTTTGGGTAGAGTAGTTTGTTTGTGGGATGTCGTGAAGGACCTGTCTAGTTGGGCCAGCGGGCCTGTTGCAGTGTTCTCTTTCTCATGAGTAGCGTGTCGTCGCGCGTCAGGTGTTGCCTTGTTGTAGGATGTGATGGTGAGGTGTGGTCTAGACCCTTTATATGCCTTCCTTTTATGTATTACTTTTATTGTTCCTTGATAATGTGAGTAGTCACGAAAGTGCTTGGAATTTCACTATTCTTTCACAATGGTTGTTTTGCATATATATATATATATATATAGACAGACAGACAGACAGACAAGGGAAAGATTGATTTATTCAGTCAGGTGTCAAAAGCTATTTACCAAATCATCTACCCACAAGTGCCAGGTGGGAGGTGCATGAAATAGCCAATAGCTGGAGAAATTTGCTCAGGAATATGTCAACAAACGTTCCAACAGGAAGGTATTGACACTGACTTGCGACTCTCCGGGTGGAAAGGTGGAGTCAGTATCCTGCAGCAGCGCCCGACACAGACACCAAGTTAAGGAATGTAAAAGAAGAAAGTAAACTAGACATCCCTTTCCGAAATGTCACTTGTACTATCAAAAACTAGATATATCTCTCTCTCTCTCTCTCTCTCTCTCTCTCTCTCTCTCTCTCTCTCTCTCTCTCTCTCTCTCTCTCTCTGCCTCTCTCTCTCTTCACTACCTGTGCCCTCGTGAATTACGGAAATGGGATTACTTATTCAATGGGACGTTTCGAGAGTTTTAACTCATGCCTCAGCCACTCTTATTTTTTTGTTCTTTCGAAAATAACAAGAGTTTCAACTTACGCTTCTCTCACATACTGCTGCTTTTCGTATGTCTACGTATAACTGATCCTTTGTCTTTGTGATATTGTGGTTGGTATGTACTTTGCGAGAGTTGTTTAATGTGTTTTCATAACTCTATAGAAAAGATGATTGTGTATTTTATGTGCGTGTGTGTGTGTGTGTGTGTGTGTGTGTGTGTGTGTGTGTGTGTGTGTGTGTGTGACTTCGTGGGATCTACAGCACTTCAAACTATTTTCTTTCCCCTCTGTTTCACCCTTAAACACCACTATGTACCACAAGTGCTGGCGAAGATATCCCATTTTGTTTTACAGAAGGGCTGCAAAGTTTTACTTTTAAGTTCCCCACCTCATCGACAGGGCTCGCCAAGTGCGCTTGTGATCCAGGGATTCTCGAGAATGAGCACAGGAGCAGCATCCCTTCACGAGAATGAACCAACTTTTGCTATTAAGCAAGTCACCAAAGGACGTCCTCTCTCGCTCCCCAACTCATAATCGTGATCATTATCACTTACCCTCAACATCAAAACAACCGCCGCTACAGCCAACTTCTCAGTCATCATCCTCGCCCCTATCATTTTCATCACCATCTTCATCATCATCATCATAAGTAAAATCTGCTTGCCACAAGTGGCAAGTATTAAAATATCAAGATTAGAAGGAAAGTCTATCAAGGATATATTCACCATAAGGTAGATAATCTCTGAGTGTATATACACTGAGTATAAACTTAAATTGCAGTGTTAGGGATTAATGGTACATTGGCTCCAGTTTAAAGGATTAGTGGGTCGTGGTGAGCGTTCAGTGTAGGAGAGATATATTCCTTATTTTTTTTATACCTTTCCAGGCCAAATTTAAGGAGGTAAACCTATTTAACCCACTAACAAATTGTTCCCATTCCTGTTGTATAAGTTCTTGAGCCGACCAGAAAATGCATTTTCCAGCTATTGCACAGAATCCAAAAACATTGTCTATACGAAGCAGGAAGTGAGTGAGTGATGATCAACGTGTTTTCATCTACGCCTCACCGTACCCTGGTGTGAAGCGGTTAATGTGTCAACATTTACGTCCTGGGAACAGCGACCGTGCTCCTTCAACATGCAATTATCCATCTCTTTTATGACACTCCGTATTACTTACAAGTTTTTCTTTCATAACTTTGGTTTTTAAAACTTTTACTTATTTTTAATAACATTGCTGCGAGAACTATAACTACTTCCCAAAACTATGTCATTAATTACAGAGTTTTTATTATATATATATATATATATATATATATATATATATATATATATATATATACATATATACACACACACACAAGCACGCATGCACACTCGCGCGCACACACGCATACAAACACACAGACACACACACAAAGACACACACACAGACACACACACAGACACACACACAGACACACAGACACACACACACACACACACACACACACACACACACACACACACACACATACACACACACACACACACACGCACACACACACTGTTTGGAACCCGCACTTGATAAAGCACGTCAAGAAACTAGAGAAAGTACAAAGGTTTGCAACAAGGTTAGTTCCAGAGCTAAGGGGAATGTCCTATGAAGAAAGATTAAGGGAAATCGGCCTGACGACACTGGAGGACAGGAGGGTCAGGGGAGACATGATAACGACATATAAAATACTGCGTGGAATAGACAAGGTGGACAAGGACAGGATGTTCCAGGGAGGGGACACAGAAACAAGAGGCCACAATTGGAAGTTGAAGACACAAATGAGTCAGAGAGATAGTAGGAAGTATTTCTTCAGTCATAGAGTTGTAAGGCAGTGGAATAGCCTAGAAAATGACGTAGTGGAGGCAGGAACCATACACAGTTTTAAGACGAGGTTTGATAAAGCTCATGGAGCGGGGAGAGATAGGGTCTAGTAGCAACCGGTGAAGAGGCGGGGCCAGGAGCTAGGACTCGACCCCTGCAACCACAAATAGGTGAGTACAAATAGGTGAGTACACACACACACAGGAGCTGAGTATCGACCCCTGCAACCACAATTAGGTGAGTACACACACACAACCACACACGCACACACTACAATGGATCAGGGAATACTTGTCAGGAAGACAGCAGCGATTCATGGTACGTGGCGAGGTGTCAGAGTTGGCACCTGTGACCAGCGGGGTCCCACAGGGGTCAGTCCTAGGACCAGTGCTGTTTCTGGTATTTGTGAACAACATGACGGAAGGAATAGACTCCGAAGTGTCCCTGTTTGCAGATGACGTGAAGTTGATGAGAAGAATTCATTCGATCGAAGACCAGGCAGAACTACAAAGGGATCTGGAGAGGCTGCAGACCTGGTCCAGCAATTGGTTCCTGGAGTTCAACCCCACGAAGCGCAAAGTCATGAAGATTGGGGAAGGGCAAAGAAGACCACAGACGGAGTACAGCCTAGGGGGCCAGAGACTACAAGCCTCAATCAAGGAAAAAGATCTTGGGGTGAGTATAACACCAGGCACATCTGAAGCGCAGATCAACTAAATAACTACTGCAGCATATGGGCGCCTAGCAAACCTCAGAACAGCATTCCGACATCTTAATAAGGAATCGTTCAGGACCCTGTACACCGTGTACGTTAGGCCCATATTGGAGTATGCGGCACCAGTTTGGAACCCACACCTAGCCAAGCACGTAAAGAAACTAGAGAAAGTGCAAAGGTTAACAACAAGACTAGTTCCAGAGCTAAGAGGTATGTCCTACGAGGAGAGGTTAAGGGAAATCAACCTGACGACACTAGAGGACAGGAGAGATAGAGGGGACATGATAACGACATACAAAATACTGAGAGGAATTGACAAGGTGGAAAAAGACAGGATGTTCCAGAGATGGGACACAGCAACAAGGGGACACAGTTGGAAGTTGAAGACACAGATGAATCACAGGGATGTTAGGAAGTATTTCTTCAGCCACAGAGTAGTCAGTAAGTGGAATAGTTTGGGAAGCGATGTAGTGGAGACAGGATCCATACATAGCTTTAAGTAGAGGTATGATAAAGTTCACGGTTCAGGGAGAGTGACCTAGTAGCGACCAGTGAAGAGGCGGGGCCAGGAGCTTGGACTCGACACCTGCAGCCTCAACTAGGTGAGTACAACTAGGTGAGTACACACACACACACACACACACACAACATGAGATACAAAGAAGTGTTCACAGAGGAGACAGAAGGGACTCCAGAAAGTCGGAGAGGTGGGGTACACCACCAAGTGTTGAACATAATACATGCAACCGAGGAGGAAGTGAAGAGGCTGCTGAACGAGCTTGCCACCTCAAAGGCGATGGGGCCGGATAACATCTCTCCATGGGTCCTGAGAGAGGATGCAGAGGTGCTACGTGTACCCCTAACAACAATATTCAACACATCTATTGGAACAGGGAGATTACCTGAGGTATGAAAGACAGCAAATGTTGTCCCAATTTTTAAAGAAGGAGACAGACAAGAAGCACTAAACTATAGACCAGTGACATGTATAGTA
>NC_091294.1:36073967-36101467 GCF_038502225.1 Cherax quadricarinatus | reverse complement strand
TTCACAGAGGGTAGCGGTATTTTCAAACCTGATAATGTATGAAGTAATGTCATCACCCTCTGTGAAGGGAGGTAAATTAGGTGTTGGAATATGTGCACTAGCTGCATGGTGTTCAATTACTCCTTCCTCTAATTGTTGTTGTGTAAGAGTTAACTTTTTATTCTCTAATTCAAGGCGAGATTTTTTGAGCTCGCGATCCTTTTCTCTCTCAATTAACTCATGTTCTCTAGCTTTTGCCTCACATTCTCTAGCTCTTTCCTCACGTTCTCTAGCTTTTTCCTCACGTTCTCTAACTTTTTCCTCAACTTCTCTATCCTTTGCTCTTTCCTCACGTTCTCTTAATTTAACTTGTTCCTCACGTACTTTAGCTCCCTCCTCACGAGCAAGTCTATCATGCTCCTTTTTGTCTTCTCTCTCTCTTTCTAACTGTCTATCTTGGTTTCCTCTTTCAATTCTCTCTCTCTCTTTTTTCTCTTCTCTTTCGATTCTCTCTCTCTCCTTTTCTTCTTCTCTTTCGATTCTCTCTCTCTCATTTTCTTCTTCTCTTTCCCTTTCTAATTGTCTTTCTTCTCTCTCAATTCTCTCTCTTTCAAGTCTTTCCTGGATCTTAGGACTAATGAAAGATTCTAAATTTTTCCCTGTTATTCCTAACTTACTTCCAGCATTCATCCAAAACTGGTATTCCTCCATGCTTGCAAGAATAACTTAAACTATCAGGGGAAATGAAATGGGTATTAAAGAAAATGGAGGGTTCAATTCCTGCTCTGCTCGAACTGTAAATAAACCAGAGGGCTCGATCCCTGCTTCAATTAAACAATATGTATTAATTAAAACGAAGGGTTCTATGCCGGCTCCGAGCAAACAGTAAGTAGAATGGGATCACTTGACCATCCAATCTTCTCACCAACAAATCAAGAGTGTCCTATGACAGTTCCCTTGATAAAATAAAGAGCTCAATGAAACAAATTGTCACTGGAATATCTCGGGTCTCTAGAGTCTAATCCTCCAAAGTGTTTCAAGCTCGAAAAAAAAAGTGGCAGAATTAAATATTATATCCTGCCTGACTTGACTTACAATAAATTGAGACTATAACAATCACCAAATCTTTTAAATACCTGTACTGTAGTCCTACCATAGAGAATGATTACTCATGGCTGGTGGTAACCATCTGTGGTATGCGGCGTTGAAGTTCCAATGGTAGATTCGAGATGGAATTGAATCTTGATTCAGTAGAGTTGATCCTGGCAAGGTCGCTACTTGTGAAGGCTTACTCAGCCCTGTAACAAGGCTGGCTCCTCCTCAGGAAAATTAATGAATAGAAAAAGAAATAATAACAGACAATGATAAACACTTTATTATTTAGAAACGGAAAATGTAAAACAATAAAACATGAATGGGTATCCTAATTGAAAGAAAAATGAAAAATGAAATGAAAAAAAAATACATTTGAACTCAAAGCTAATATAGGTATATCGTGGTAATGGGGTGTCAGGTGTTGGTGACACTGCGTGTTGTTGAAATCGTAGCCGTTGCTGATGTGGGGTGGAGGGGGGTAGCAGGTGTTGGTGACCACCACCGGCTCGTTCTTCACAGAGTGTAGCCGTGAATAATTACTTCAGATGACCGGAAAACAGGTTCGTTACCACTGCTATGATGAGGGGTTAGGTCCTGTGTTGGCTTACATAACAGGTAAGTAGACTAAACATGGGACGTCTCAGGACGTTAGTCCGTCTCCTTCTATTCTTCTCGTTGATTGGCAGGTGACCCTCTCTGTCATTCCACGCTGTAAAGAGAGACAGATTACCCACTGCTTAAGAAATCACTCTCCATGATAAGTACAATACCTAAAAGATGTGGTGATTATTAAAACATTTAACAGATAAAGACTGAAAGGACTAAGTTAATTATTGGTCAAAAGTGAAGCTTTCAACCAATAAGTCCACTAAAATATGATCAGGCGTGTAATTATAGTAGTGTTGGGAGTTGTGAGTCGAGTGATTTACTGTTTGACAGGAGCCCCACACGGGGGGGGGAAAGGGAGGGGAAGGGATAGTGGGAGCTAGACTGACCCTACCTTAACAAGCAGCCGGCAATCAAACTATCACCTTTCGAGGAGGGGGAAAAATGGGGGGGGGAATAGTGGGAGCTGGACTTACCCTCCCTTAACAAGTAGCCGGCAATGAAACTATTGTTACTATATACTCCCTCGCTACTCCTTCCTATCTATTGAACTTTTCCCTCATATCTCATATGCATAATCCAGGACATAAATCACATCCAGTATTATGCCCTTGCTCAAAGAGGATGGAATTTGCACAGACAACAATAAAAAATGAGTAGAATACTGAAGTTTCAATAGGACTATGTGTTCAGTAAGCCGTTAATTAGACTACATTTTGAAAATCCAAATTGTTACCTAACGAGACTCAAAACTTTGTCAACACTTCCAGAATTTCTGAAGTAACCTTAATCCCACCTTCTTGGAAAACAACAGACAGCATGCCCATGTACTCTGCCCCATGCCCAGGTATATGAAGAACTGTCAGAAACCCCTATAACATGCCTTTAATATTCTACGCAGCCGGAGCCTAAACAAGTTGTGGGTGGTTATCCAAAAATCATTAAAGTGGAAGTAAAGTAATAGCAAATAACTATAAAACTGTAGCACTAACGTCCCACGTTATTTAAATCTTTCAAATAAAAGAAAGAAGATGGACAACTACATGGGTTCACAACATCTGCACATCCCATGGCAATGTGGGTTTAGAACAGGTCTCTCCTGCCTCTCGCAACCACTTGATCATTAGGACATGGTTTTGGATGCCCTGGAAGACAAACAAAATGCAACTGTAATATACATAGATATTTTGAAAAAAAAAGACATTCACACATTAGGTCATTGCGTAGTCATGCCAAAAATGCATTCCAAAGAAATAAGTGGAAAAGAGGGCAGATGGACTTTTAACTTTCCAACAGACAGAATGCAAAGAGTTAAGTCTATGGCTGCCATAGTGTGTTTCCCAAGGCACAGTACTTGTCCCAGTCATTTTCCTCATCCTCATAGACATAAATTATAGCAACGTATCATCCTATGGAGAAGATACTATAATATGAACGAGAGTGGCAGCCATTGTGGACACTGCGAGTGTACGAGCAGATACACCAGATCTTCCACTGGGCCACGGATGCTCAGTGAAGGACAATTTTAGTTACCCCGTTAGGGAAATATCGAGGAACTAAATCTAGAACTGAGTATACAAATATTACCACTCATCTGAGCGAGAAACTAGCGCGAAGACTTACGAGCGATTTTGTCAGAGTATCTCACTTTCACGGATCATAACAGTGTCACTATCATAACAGGGAGGAAAATGATAGGATGAATAAAAAGTCTCAAAAGAAGGGATGCCAAACGCTGGAATATTGCTTTTCACTAAGAGCCCATTTTAAAACAGACGAAACTGGAAACCTACAGAATCTACAGAGAACCTTTATTGTGCATATTAATTCGACCTGTACTCCTTGGAATGCAGACGAGAAAGATACAATGTAATGTATACCTAGAAAATCCTAGCGGGGCTGGCCCGAAATCTGCACACAGAAGTCACTCCTTACAAAGGTAAGAGGCTCTGCAGATGGTTCACAATAAGTGCACCATCTACAAGATGGTACACCAAGTTAGTGGCCCAAGATTATTCCACATCCTCCCATAATAAGGATGATTACCAACAGTACCCTGACCGTTTCCAAGAGGAAACTTGATAAGAATCTCACGTCAATTCCTGATCAGCGGGGCTGTGGTACATATCTCACGAAATCGTAATGACACGATTGCAAACAAACCATACCACGGGTGGAGTTTGAACCCGCGGTCAGAGAGTCTCAAAACTCCACACAGACGCGTTAGCCACTGGGCCAGCTAGCTGACCCAGTGGCTAACTCGAAGGTCTGGAGTTTTGAGACTCTCTGACCGCGGGTTCAAACCCCACCCGTGGTATGGTTTGTAGTACATATGTCAGAGTGAGTGTGACCAGCAGTGATAGCCTGGTTGATCAGGCCTTAATCCACCATGAGCACTAGTCTGGGACTGGGACGTGGGAACGTTGACCTTCGATAACATCCGCCAGGCATCTTCCCCTTATATCGTCCTCCTGCTCTTTCCTCCCTTTCTAAACTCTTCTGCCTTCTTTCTTGATCTCTTTTTCTCTCTCTGACCGATACTCTCTTTTTCCTTTCTACAACTTATTTCTCCTCCCACTCTTTTCTTTCCTCTCTCTCTTTCTCTGTTTCACATATCTTTCTCCTCTCTTCTGCCTCATACTCCTGTCTCTTCACGTTTTACTCACCCCTTTTCTCTTCTTTCATCTCTCCTTCTCCCCTCTCTTCTTAAGCCTCTCTTCTTCCCCTCTCTTCCCACGGCCCCACGGGTGGTGAGTGGTTCCTTGCGGCTGTAATTAACATGGGTCAAGGTCAGAGGCGATCAGGGTGTGAGGAACGTAGTTGAAGGTGGTACAGGAGCGAAGATTACAGAGAGGGAGAGAGAGAGAGAGAGAGAGAGAGAGAGAGAGAGAGAGAGAGAGAGAGAGAGAGAGAGAGAGAGAGAGATAGAGCTAACATGTACAGACCAGTGTCACTACTGTTAATCACCGGCACGTACGGGATGAGCCTTCGCAACAATGACCACTATGTAGAGACACTGCATGAACCACCCCACCATGTTGCACCAGACTCTGCATGAACCACCCCACCATGTTGCACCAGACTCTGCATGAACCACCCCACCATGTTGTACCAGACTCTGCATGAACCACACCACCATGTTGTACCAGACTCTGCATGAACCACCCCACCATGTTGCACCAGACTCTGCATGAACCACCCCACCATGTTGCACCAGACTCTGCATGAACCACCCCACAATGTTGCACCAGACTCTGCATGAACCACCCCACCATGTTGCACCAGACTCTGCATGAACCACCCCACCATGTTGTACCAGACTCTGCATGAACCACCCCACCATGTTGCACCAGACTCTGCATGAACCACCCCACCATGTTGTACCAGACTCTGCATGAACCACCCCACCATGTTGCACCAGACTCTGCATGAACCACCCCACCATGTTGCACCAGACTCTGCATGAACCACCCCACCATGTTGCACCAGACTCTGCATGAACCACCCCACCATGTTGCACCAGACTCTGCATGAACCACCCCACCATGTTGCACCAGACTCTGCATGAACCACCCCACCATGTTGCACCAGACTCTGCATGAACCACCCCACCATGTTGCACCAGACTCTGCATGAACCACCCCACCATGTTGTACCAGACTCTGCATGAACCACCCCACCATGTTGCACCAGACTCTGCATGAACCACCCCACCATGTTGTACCAGACTGCATGAACCACCCCACCATGTTGCACCAGACTCTGCATGAACCACCCCACCATGTTGTACCAGACTGCATGAACCACCCCACCATGTTGTACCAGACTCTGCATGAACCACCCCACCATGTTGCACCAGACTCTGCATGAACCACCCCACCATGTTGTACCAGACTCTGCATGAACCACCCCACCATGTTGTACCAGACTCTGCATGAACCACCCCACCATGTTGTACCAGACTCTGCATGAACCACCCCACCATGTTGCACCAGACTCTGCATGAACCACCCCACCATGTTGCACCAGACTCTGCATGAACCACCCCACCATGTTGCACCAGACTCTGCATGAACCACCCCACCATGTTGCACCAGACTCTGCATGAACCACCCCACCATGTTGCACCAGACTCTGCATGAACCACCCCACCATGTTGCACCAGACTCTGCATGAACCACCCCACCATGTTGCACCAGACTCTGCATGAACCACCCCACCATGTTGCACCAGACTCTGCATGAACCACCCCACCATGTTGCACCAGACTCTGCATGAACCACCCCACCATGTTGTACCAGACTCTGCATGAACCACCCCACCATGTTGCACAAGACTCTGCATGAACCACCCCACCATGTTGTACCAGACTCTGCATGAACCACCCCACCATGTTGTACCAGACACCGCATGAACCTACCCACCATGTTGCAGCAGGCACTGCATGAACTTACCCACCATGTTGTACCAGACACTGCATGAACCTACCCACCATGTTGTACCAGACACTGCATGAACCTACCCACCATGTTGTACCAGACACTGCATGAACCACCCCACCATGTTGTACCAGACGCTGCATGAACCTACCCACCATGTTGTACCAGACACTGCATGAACCTACCCACCATGTTGTACCAGACACTGCATGAACCTACCCACCATGTTGTACCAGACACTGCATGAACCTACCCACCATGTTGTACCAGACACTGCATGAACTTACCCACCATGTTGTACCAGACACTGCATGAACCTACCCACCATGTTGTTCCAGACACTGCATGAACCTACCCACCATGTTGTACCAGACACTGCATGAACCACCCCACCAAGTTGCACCAGACTCTGCATGAACCACCCCACCATGTTGTACCAGACTCTGCATGAACCACCCCACCATGTTGCACCAGACTCTGCATGAACCACCCCACCATGTTGTACCAGACTGCATGAACCACCCCACCATGTTGTACCAGACTCTGCATGAACCACCCCACCATGTTGTACCAGACTCTGCATGAACCACCCCACCATGTTGTACCAGACTCTGCATGAACCACCCCACCATGTTGCACCAGACTCTGCATGAACCACCCCACCATGTTGTACCAGACTCTGCATGAACCACCCCACCATGTTGTACCAGACTCTGCATGAACCACCCCACCATGTTGTACCAGACTCTGCATGAACCACCCCACCATGTTGCACCAGACTCTCCACGAACCACCCCACCATGTTGTACCAGACTCTGCATGAACCACCCCACCATGTTGTACCAGACTAGGCATGAACCACCCAACCATGTTGTACCAGACTCTGCATGAACCACCCCACCATGTTGTACCAGACTCTGCATGAACCACCCCACCATGTTGTACCAGACTCTGCATGAACCACCCCACCATGTTGTACCAGACTCTGCATGAACCACCCCACCATGTTGTACCAGACTCTGCATGAACCACCCCACCATGTTGTACCAGACTCTGCATGAACCACCCCACCATGTTGTACCACACACTGCATGAACCTACCCACCATGTTGTACCAGACTATGCATGAACCACCCCACCATGTTGTACCAGACACCGCATGAACCTACCCACCATGTTGCAGCAGGCACTGCATGAACTTACCCACCATGTTGTACCAGACACTGCATGAACCTACCCACCATGTTGTACCAGACACTGCATGAACCTACCCACCATGTTGTACCAGACACTGCATGAACCTACCCACCATGTTGTACCAGACACAGCATGAACCTACCCACCATGTTGTACCAGACACTGCATGAATCTACCCACCATGTTGCACGAGTCACTGCATGAACCTACCCACCATGTTATACCAGACACTGCATGAACCTACCCACCATGTTGTACCAGTCACTGCATGATCCTACCCACCATGTTGTACCAGTCACTGCATGAACCTACCCACCATGATGCACCAGACACTGCATGAACCTACCCACCATGTTCCACCAGTCACTGCATGAACCTACCCACCATGTTGTACCAGACACTGCATGAAGCTACCCACCATGTTGTACCAGTCACTACATGAACCTACCCACCATGTTCTACCAGTCACTGTATGAACCTACCCGCCGTGTTGTACCAGTCACTGCATGAACCTACCCACCATGTTGTACCAGTCACTGCATGAACCTACCCACCATGTTGTACCAGACACTGCATGAACCTACCCACCATGTTGTACCAGACACTGCATGAACCTACCCACCATGTTGTACCAGACACTGCATGAACCTACCCACCATGTTGTACCAGACACTGCATGAACCTACCCACCATGTTGTACCAGACACTGCATGAACCTACCCACCATGTTGTACCAGACACTGCATGAACCTACCCACCATGTTGTACCAGACACTGCATGAACCACCCCACCATGTTGTACCAGTCACTGCATGAACCTACCCACCATGTTGTACCAGTCACCGCATGAACCTACCCACCATGTTGCACCAGTCACTGCATGAACCCACCTACCATGTTGTACCAGTCACTGCATGAACCTACTCACCATGTTGCACCAGACTCTGCATGAACCTACCCACCATGTTATACCAGACTCTGAATGAACCTACCCACCATGTTGTACCAGTCACCGCATGAGCCTACCCAACATGTTGCACCAGTCACTGCATGAACCTACCCACCATACTGTACCAGTCACCGCATGAACCTACCCACCACGTTGTACCAGTCACTGCATGAACCTACCCACCACGTTGCACCAGTCACTGCATGAACCTACCCACCATGTTGCACCAGACACTTCATGAACCTACCCACCATGTTGTACCAGTCACTGCATGAACCTACCCACCATGTTGCACCAAACACTGCATGAACCTACCCACCATGTTGCACCAGTCATTGTATGAACCTACCCACCATTTTGCACCAGACACTGCATGAACCTACCCACCATGTTGTACCAGACACTGCATGAACCTACCCACCATGTTGTACCAGTCACTGCATGAACCTACCCACCATGTTGTACCAGACACTGCGTGAACCTATCCACCATGTTGTACCAGTCACTGCATGAACCTTCCCACCATGTTGTACCAGACACTGCATGAACCTACCCACCATGTTATACCAGACACTGTATGAACCTACCCACCATGTTATACCAGACTCTGCATGAACCTACCCACCATGTTGTACCAGACACTGCATGAACCTACCCACCATGTTGTACCAGTCACTGCATGAACCTACCCACCATGTTGTGCCAGTCACTACATGAACCTACCTACCATGTTATACCAGACACTGCATGAACCTACCCACCATGTTGTACCAGTCACTTCATGAACCTACCCACCATGTTGTACCGGTCACTGCATGAACCTACCCACCATGTTGTACCAGACTCTGCATGAACCACCCCACCATGTTGTACCAGACTAGGCATGAACCACCCAACCATGTTGTACCAGACTCTGCATGAACCACCCCACCATGTTGCACCAGACTCTGCATGAACCACCCCACCATGTTGTACCAGACTCTGCATGAACCACCCCACCATTTTGCACCAGACTCTGCATGAACCACCCCACCATGTTGTACCAGACTCTGCATGAACCACCCCACCATGTTGCACAAGACTCTGCATGAACCACCCCACCATGTTGTACCAGACACTGCATGAACCTACCCACCATGTTGTACCAGACTATGCATGAACCACCCCACCATGTTGTACCAGACACTGCATGAACCTACCCACCATGTTGCAGCAGGCACTGCATGAACTTACCCACCATGTTGCACCAGACACTGCATGAACCTACCCACCATGTTGTTCCAGACACTGCATGAACCTACGCACCATGTTGTACCAGACACTGCATGAATCTACCCACCATGTTGTACCAGACACAGCATGAACCTACCCACCATGTTGTACCAGACACTGCATGAATCTACCCACCATGTTGCACCAGTCACTGCATGAACCTACCCACCATGTTATACCAGACACTGCATGAACCTACCCACCATGTTGTACCAGTCACTGCATGATCCTACCCACCATGTTGTACCAGTCACTGCATGAACCTACCTACCATGTTGCACCAGACACTGCATGAACCTACCCACCATGTTCCACCAGTCACTGCATGAACCTACCCACCATGTTGCACCAGACTCTGCATGAACCACCCCACCATGTTGTACCAGACTCTGCATGAACCACCCCACCATGTTGCACCAGACTCTGCATGAACCACCCCACCATGTTGTACCAGACTGCATGAACCACCCCACCATGTTGTACCAGACTCTGCATGAACCACCCCACCATGTTGTACCAGACTCTGCATGAACCACCCCACCATGTTGCACCAGACTCTCCACGAACCACCCCACCATGTTGTACCAGACTGCATGAACCACCCCACCATGTTGTACCAGACTCTACATGAACCACCCCACCATGTTGTACCAGACTGCATGACCCACCCCACCATGTTGCACCAGACTCTGCATGAACCACCCCACCATGTTGTACCAGACTGCATGAACCACCCCACCATGTTGTACCAGACTCTGCATGAACCACCCCACCATGTTGTACCAGACTAGGCATGAACCACCCAACCATGTTGTACCAGACTCTGCATGAACCACCCCACCATGTTGTACCAGACTGCATGAACCACCCCACCATGTTGTACCAGACTCTGCATGAACCACCCCACCATGTTGTACCAGACTCTGCATGAACCACCCCACCATGTTGTACCAGACTCTGCATGAACCACCCCACCATGTTGTACCAGACTCTGCATGAACCACTCCACCATGTTGTACCAGACTCTGCATGAACCACCCCACCATGTTGTACCAGACTCTGCATGAACCACCCCACCATGTTGTGCATGAACCACCCCACCATGTTGTACCAGACTAGGCATGAACCACCCAACCATGTTGTACCATACTCTGCATGAACCACCCCACCATGTTGCACCAGACTCTGCATGAACCACCCCACCATGTTGTACCAGACTCTGCATGAACCACCCCCCCATTTTGCACCAGACTCTGCATGAACCACCCCACCATGTTGTACCAGACTCTGCATGAACCACCCCACCATGTTGCACAAGACTCTGCATGAACCACCCCACCATGTTGTACCAGACACTGCATGAACCTACCCACCATGTTGTACCAGACTATGCATGAACCACCCCACCATGTTGTACCAGACACTGCATGAACCTACCCACCATGTTGCAGCAGGCACTGCATGAACTTACCCACCATGTTGCACCAGACACTGCATGAACCTACCCACCATGTTGTTCCAGACACTGCATGAACCTACGCACCATGTTGTACCAGACACTGCATGAATCTACCCACCATGTTGTACCAGACACAGCATGAACCTACCCACCATGTTGTACCAGACACTGCATGAATCTACCCACCATGTTGCACCAGTCACTGCATGAACCTACCCACCATGTTATACCAGACACTGCATGAACCTACCCACCATGTTGTACCAGTCACTGCATGATCCTACCCACCATGTTGTACCAGTCACTGCATGAACCTACCCACCATGTTGCACCAGACACTGCATGAACCTACCCACCATGTTCCACCAGTCACTGCATGATCCTACCCACCATGTTGTACCAGACTCTGCATGAACCACCCCACCATGTTGTACCAGACTCTGCATGAACCACCCCACCATGTTGCACCAGACTCTGCATGAACCACCCCACCATGTTGTACCAGACTGCATGAACCACCCCACCATGTTGTACCAGACTCTGCATGAACCACCCCACCATGTTGCACAAGACTCTGCATGAACCACCCCGCCATGTTGTACCAGACTCTGCATGAACCACCCCACCATGTTGCACAAGACTCTGCATGAACCACCCCACCATGTTGTACCAGACTCTGCATGAACCACCCCACCATGTTGTACCAGACTCTGCATGAACTGTTGTACCAGACTCTGCATGAACCACACCAGACTCTCCACGAACCACCCCACCATGTTGTACCAGACTCTGCATGAACCACCCCACCATGTTGTACCAGACTAGGCATGAACCACCCAACCATGTTGTACCATACTCTGCATGAACCACCCCACCATGTTGTACCAGACTCTGCATGAACCACCCCACCATTTTGCACCAGACTCTGCATGAACCACCCCACCATGTTGTACCAGACTCTGCATGAACCACCCCACCATGTTGCACAAGACTCTGCATGAACCACCCCACCATGTTGTACCAGACACTGCATGAACCTACCCACCATGTTGTACCAGACTATGCATGAACCACCCCACCATGTTGTACCAGACACTGCATGAACCTACCCACCATGTTGCAGCAGGCACTGCATGAACTTACCCACCATGTTGCACCAGACACTGCATGAACCTTCCCACCATGTTGTTCCAGACACTGCATGAACCTACGCACCATGTTGAACCAGACACTGCATGAATCTACCCACCATGTTGTACCAGACACAGCATGAACCTACCCACCATGTTGTACCAGACACTGCATGAATCTACCCACCATGTTGCACCAGTCACTGCATGAACCTACCCACCATGTTATACCAGACACTGCATGAACCTACCCACCATGTTGTACCAGTCACTGCATGATCCTACCCACCATGTTGTACCAGTCACTGCATGAACCTACCCACCATGTTGCACCAGACACTGCATGAACCTACCCACCATGTTCCACCAGTCACTGCATGATCCTACCCACCATGTTGTACCAGACACTGCATGAACCTACCCACCATGTTGTACCAGTCACTGCATGAACCTACCCACCATGTTCTACCAGTCACTGTATGAACCTACCCGCCGTGTTGTACCAGTCACTGCATGAACCTACCCACCATGTTGTACCAGTCACTGCATGAACCTACCCACCATGTTGTACCAGTCACTGCATGAACCTACCCACCATGTTGTACCAGACACTGCATAAACCTACCCACCATGTTGTACCAGACACTGCATGAACCTACCCACCATGTTGCACCAGACACTGCATGAACCTGCCCACCATGTTGTACCAGTCACTGCATGAACCTACCCACCATGTTGTACCAGTCACTGCATGAACCTACCCACCATGTTGTACCAGTCACTGCATGAACCTTCCCACCATGTTGTACCAGTCACTGCATGAACCTACCCACCATGTTGTACCAGTCACCGCATGAACCTACCCACCATGTTGCACCAGTCACTGCATGAACCTACCTACCATGTTGTACCAGTCACTGCATGAACCTACTCACCATGTTGCACCAGACTCTGCATGAACCTACCCACCATGTTATACCAGACTCTGAATGAACCTACCCACCATGTTGTACCAGTCACCGCATGAGCCTACCCAACATGTTGCACCAGTCACTGCATGAACCTACCCACCATACTGTACCAGTCACCGCATGAACCTACCCACCACGTTGTACCAGTCACTGCATGAACCTACCCACCACGTTGCACCAGTCACTGCATGAACCTACCCACCATGTTGCACCAGACACTTCATGAACCTACCCACCATGTTGTACCAGTCACTGCATGAACCTACCCACCATGTTGCACCAAACACTGCATGAACCTACCCACCATGTTGCACCAGTCATTGTATGAACCTACCCACCATTTTGCACCAGACACTGCATGAACCTACCCACCATGTTGTACCAGACACTGCATGAACCTACCCACCATGTTGTACCAGTCACTGCATGAACCTACCCACCATGTTGTACCAGTCACTGCGTGAACCTATCCACCATGTTGTACCAGTCACTGCATGAACCTTCCCACCATGTTGTACCAGACACTGCATGAACCTACCCACCATGTTATACCAGACACTGTATGAACCTACCCACCATGTTATACCAGACACTGCATGAACCTACCCACCATGTTGTACCAGACACTGCATGAACCTACCCACCATGTTGTACCAGTCACTGCATGAACCTACCCACCATGTTGTGCCAGTCACTACATGAACCTACCTACCATGTTATACCAGACACTGCATGAACCTACCCACCATGTTGTACCAGTCACTTCATGAACCTACCCACCATGTTGTACCGGTCACTGCATGAACCTACCCACCATGTTGTACCAGTCACTACATGAACCTACCCACCATGTTGTACCAGACACTGCATGAACCTACCCACCATGTTATACCAGACACTGCATGAACCTACCCACCATGTTGTACCAGTCACTGTATGAACCTACCCACCATGTTGTACCAGACTCTGCATGAACCACCCTACCATTTTGCACCAGACTCTGCATGAACCACCCCACCATGTTGTACCAGACTCTGCATGAACCACCCCACCATGTTGCACAAGACTCTGCATGAACCAACCCACTGCATGAACCTACCCACCATGTTGTACCAGACTATGCATGAACCACCCCACCATGTTGTACCAGACACTGCATGAACCTACCCACCATGTTGCAGCAGGCACTGCATGAACTTACCCACCATGTTGCACCAGACACTGCATGAACCTTCCCACCATGTTGTTCCAGACACTGCATGAACCTACGCACCATGTTGAACCAGACACTGCATGAATCTACCCACCATGTTGTACCAGACACAGCATGAACCTACCCACCATGTTGTACCAGACACTGCATGAATCTACCCACCATGTTGCACGAGTCACTGCATGAACCTACCCACCATGTTATACCAGACACTGCATGAACCTACCCACCATGTTGTACCAGTCACTGCATGAACCTACCCACCATGTTGTACCAGTCACTGCATGAACCTACCCACCATGTTGTACCAGTTCCACCAGTCACTGCATGAACCTACCCACCATGTTGTACCAGACACTGCATGAACCTACCCACCATGTTGTGCATGAACCTACCCACCATGTTGTCCCAGTCACTGCATGAACCTACCCACCATGTTGTACCAGTCACTGTATGAACCTACCCACCATGTTGTACCAGACACTGCATGAACCTACCCACCATGTTGCACCAGACTCTGCATGAACCACCCCACCATGTTGTACCAGTCACTGCATGAACCTACCCACCATGTTGTACCAGTCACTACATGAACCTACCCACCATGTTGTACCAGACACTGCATGAACCTACCCACCATGTTGTACCAGACACTGCATGAACCTACCCACCATGTTATACCAGACACTGCATGAACCTACCCACCATGTTGTACCAGACACTGCATGAACCTACCCACCATGTTGTACCAGACACTGCATGAACCTACCCACCATGTTGTACCAGACACTGCATGAACCTACCCACCATGTTATACCAGACACTGCATGAACCTACCCACCATGTTGTACCAGTCACTGCATGAACCTACCCACCATGTTGTACCAGTCACTGCGTGAACCTATCCACCATGTTGTACCAGTCACTGCATGAACCTTCCCACCATGTTGTACCAGACACTGCATGAACCTACCCACCATGTTATACCAGACACTGTATGAACCTACCCACCATGTTATACCAGACACTGCATGAACCTACCCACCATGTTGTACCAGACACTGCATGAACCTACCCACCATGTTGTACCAGTCACTTCATGAACCTACCCACCATGTTGTACCAGTCACTGCATGAACCTACCCACCATGTTGTACCAGTCACTACATGAACCTACCCACCATGTTGTACCAGACACTGCATGAACGTACCCACCATGTTATACCAGACACTGCATGAACCTACCCACCATGTTGTACCAGTCACTGCATGAACCTACCCACCATGTTGTACCAGTCACTGCATGAACCTACCCACCATGTTGTACCAGTCACTACATGAACCTACCCACCATGTTGTACCAGACACTGCATGAACCTACCCACCATGTTATACCAGACACTGCATGAACCTACCCACCATGTTGTACCAGACACTGCATGAACCTACCCACCATGTTGTACCAGTCACTGCATGAACCTACCCACCATGTTGTACCAGACACTGCATGAACCTACCCACCATGTTGTACCAGACACTGCATGAACCTACGCACCATGTTGTACCAGTCACTGCATGAACCTACCCACCATGTTGTACCAGTCACTACATGAACCTACCCACCATGTTGTACCAGACACTGCATGAACCTACCCACCATGTTGTACCAGACACTGCATGAACCTACCCACCATGTTATACCAGACACTGCATGAACCTACCCACCATGTTGTACCAGACACTGCATGAACCTACCCACCATGTTGTACCAGACACTGCATGAACCTACCCACCATGTTGTACCAGACACTGCATGAACCTACCCACCATGTTATACCAGACACTGCATGAACCTACCCACCATGTTATACCAGACACTGCATGAACCTACCCACCATGTTATACCAGACACTGCATGAACCTACCCACCATGTTGTACCAGACACTGCATGAACCTACCCACCATGTTGTACCAGTCACTGCATGAACCTACCCACCATGTTGTACCAGACACTGCATGAACCTACCCACCATGTTGTACCAGACACTGCATGAACCTACCCACCATGTTGTACCAGACACTGCATGAACCTACCCACTATGTTGTACCAGTCACTGCGTGAACCTACCCACCATGTTGTACCAGTCACTGCATGAACCTACCCACCATGTTGTACCAGACACTGCATGAACCTACCCACCATGTTGTACCAGACACTGCATGAACCTACCCACCATGTTGTACCAGTCACTGCATGAACCTACCCACCATGTTGTACCAGTCTCTGCATGTGTCCAAGATCAATTGTGTTATTTTGCTTTCCAGTGCTGAAGCAATTAATCTCCTCTGGTATTTCTTGTTCTCACAAAGTTAATCATATTATTTTTGTTTTTATGATTATTATTATTATTGTTATTATTATTATTATTATTATTATTATTATTATTATTATTATTATTATTATTATTATTATTGTTGTTGTTGTTGTTGTTGTTGTTACTATTAGTAGTAGTATCAGCAGTTGTAGTAGTAGTAGCAATAGCAGCAGTAGCAGTAATAGTAATAGTTGTAGCAGCAGCAGTATTAGTAGTATTGGTAGTAGCAGTAATAGTAGTAGTAATAGCAGCAGCAGTAATGATAATAGTAGTAGTAGTAGTAGTGGTGGTGGTGGTAATAATAGTAGCAGTATTAACAATAGCAGTAGTAGTAAAAGAAGCAGTAGTAGTAGCAGTAGTAGTAGCAGTAGTAGTAGCAGTAGTAGTAGCAGTAGTAGTAGCAGTAGTAGTAGCAGCAGCAGTAGTTTTCATGGAGTTTCACGGGTCATAAGGACCTTGGGAATGGCAGATTATCAGGTTTTCTCCGAAAAGTTGAGTTTAGCTCCAATTTCTGGTATCAAGAACCCTAAAGATAACCAGAATCAGAGGAAGAAATTTCGAACTGCATGATGCATAAATTCACCCTGAAAGTGAGTATGCACCACTTTCTCAGTTGGCCTTTCCCTATCCTCATCCATTCCAATCTCTCGTCTCTCAACACACTGTGAAATTGGACTTCGTCTTGTTGGACCCGTCACTTGAGCAGAGTCCTCAGCGCCAGGAAGACATCCAATGGCCATGCTGTTTTGTCCGAGATCAATATTTCCAGGATCCTCCTCCTCCCGGCTCCAAGTGGTGGACAACAAGGCTCCCTATTATATTACAAGTCGGGCAGCAATAAGCAATACCTCTCTGGCAGTAACCTGCCTCAGTGACATTTCTCTGAACATTCATCTCTGGCGGATTCCCACTTAGAAAATACATCCGCAGCAAACAGATGTTTCAGCTGCGGAATATTCAGTGAATCGCCTTCCTGTCGGTAGTCTCTCTAGACCTGCTTTCTTCAAACTCTCTGAAACTACTGTCGGCAAGCTCTCTAAAACTGCTGTCGGCAAGCTCTCTAAAACTGCTGTCGGCAAGCTCTCTAAAACTGTTCTTAATGTTAGGATAACAGCAATTACTTTGTTAGATGCTTCTTTGAACCCTCATCTTGATCCCGAAGAACCCTTGTTTAGGAAGAAGGGACGGTGTGAGAGAAAGAAAGAAAGAGAGAGAGAGAGAGAGAGAGAGAGAGAGAGAGAGAGAGAGAGAGAGAGAGAGAGAGAGAGAGAGAGAGAGAGAGAGAGAGAGAGAGAGAAAGAGAGAGTAAGAAAGAAGTGGATAGAGGATAAGAGTAAGGAAAAACGGAGAGAAATGGACAAGATAGAAGACAGGAAAGAACAGAGTAAAATGAATAAAGATGGGGGTAAACCCTGGATAACCGGGAAATTGAAAATTGCACAAACAAACAGACAACGAGGAACTGTATGTAGGACGGATTGAATTGTTGAAAATTAGGAAATTGAGAGAAGTAAAGGGGGAGGAGAGAAATGAATGAATAATGAGAGAGAGGGGTGAAAATAAATGAAGGGAAGATGGAAGGTGGAGGAGGAGGGAGGGAAGGAGCTGCAGAGTTGTGCTGAAAGGAAGAGAACGAAAGAATTTAAATTCAATTGCTTGATTATCAATTGCCTTTCTCCCACACGCTCTCTTTTCCTTTCCTATGTTCCTCTCTCTCTTTCTCTCTCTCTCCCTCCATGTTACACAAGGGCTTTACAGGACCACTTTAAGAATTCCTATATTAATTTAAGAGCATAAGAGCAGTTACCTGCTTCAGCTCCTTACGAAGCCGTGCCTAGCATTGCCTTTAATCTATCTTCATTGTTATGAAGCATACAAATAGCGAGCAGGGTGAAGTATGAGCCAGCTTTGAGCCAGAAATTTTATTTTGCCAATTGATTTGATTGCATCGTTGTTGCTATGTTGTCCGAACACGTTCCAGATTCCAGTCATTCTAAAAATGAATGTAGTCCCTGTTAACTGTCCATCTTGTTAACATAGAAGCTATCTTCTAGCTGACCATGAAGTGGAGCTAAGTGTGGTATAATACTGGCCTTGTAAATAAAGGTTAGGCCACCTACATCTCAAGAGCATTAAATTTTTTGCTGAAATCTTTCAAACAGACCCATCCTGTCCGGGTACAGGCGAGATGTAAGTCTTCTTGAACGGTTCTCTATTCTATTCAGAAGTAGATGAGACCAGGGAAAGGTAAATCCCATGGCAAGCGAGCCCCAAACTCACTCTTTCTGTGATTTGTTTGCTGTCGTGTTATTGCAGTTTCGTGAGTCATGATAGAGATAGGCAATCTAAGAAAGTAATTCATACTCATGATGTGAGCGCATATGTGCCTCGGTCGGAGTTTTGCAGCCTCTACTGTCGAGCCGGTACGAGATACGCCTCGTAGCAGGAGATCCTTTTAATACAACGTTTTGCCCAAGGCTGATTTCATGAAAGGATGTATATAAGGTATCCCACACCCTTCTCTTCCCAATAGTTCGTTATGCTGAAAATCTAAAGACTGGGATTATTACAATTGACAAAGCAGAAATAGTCATCCTTATCATTGACGGCTACCAGGCAAAGGTGAATCGGCTTAACGACCAAAACATTATGAGAACATCACACTTAAAACAGTGAACAGAGAAACTACATCCTACCACAGAGAAACCAGTAAAATTCTTATAAGTTCCACCTAGGAAGTAAATTTTCTCCCATCACTTCCGGGATCGGCTTATCGGCAGTGCACCTCAAACACTGGCAGGTGTTTTAACGAATCACCTATCCAAAATGGTAGACTTTCAGCGATATTCAGGAGATCTCTCCAGGCTTAATAAAGTGATAATGAAAAACAGGAAACTTGCTATTTTTGACGTGATCTCCCTCATTACTCTAGTCCCCATAGATCAAGTAATTGCCTTCCTTCGCAGCTCTGTCACTGCAGACTTTAACTTGCCTCTTCCTATTCAAAAGTTCAGGCTCAACCTCATCACCTTTGGTAATAACATTTACAAACAAAAATTGGAATGGCTATAGGAATCACTCCTCAATGCTGTCTTAGCAAACATCTGTTTGAGAGAAGCTGTTTTAAAGATATCTCAAGACATACCATCTGGCTTTGATATGTGAATGATATCCTTGTGATTGTTCCAGGGCGTTTCAACCTAACTCAGTTCAGAGACTCACTTAACTTGCAGATAAATGGTTCAGAGACCCGACAAGTTGATACATTAGACACCTATGCAACACTTGGGTATGAAAATCAGGAGTTTGAAGTTACATAAGCATTTTTTATTTATCAATTTATCAACTTATCGGTCCTTTGAACCATTTATCTACATTTCTGTCAGACAGCAACATCTTGGGATCTTGACATAGGGAATTCTATGCTTGCCTAACCATAACTTCCACCTGTGGATTTTTCCAAGGTGACACAGGCTACGACTTCTTCGCTTCATCTGTCTGCAGTATATAAGCATATGTTGTATTTTTATGAAGATTGATGGACTGATCACATTGACTCCAGGCTGAGCGATTGATTACCTCAAACTCCTGATCTTCAGCCATTCTTCTCAGTATTGGGCTGAGGAATCCACTGCTTGGCGAAACGTTTCCACAGTAAGGATACCAAAATGTTGCACAAGTGTCTAATTTGTAATTTAATATGGTTGAGCTCTCCTTCATATCAGAAGAAGTGAGAGATGAATTCTTACCCTTTGTGGAAAAATTACTCATCAATGATGGAGATTCTCTTAAAGACAAGGTATACTGAAAACTCAGCAATAAGAATGATTTAATGCATTACTTTTCCCACCATGATATCGAAACCAAGAGAAGAGTTATTATAGGTTTCCAACTCCGAGCACTCCGAATTCAAAGGGATGATTATCTTATAGAAAAACAAGAATATACTGAGGTGTTTACCAGGTTAAAATTCCCAACGTACATTATCCACTGCTGCAAACGTAAAGCCTCCCTCATTCACAGCATTCCCAAAGAAAATTCAAACATCTACAGATGACTCGTCCTCCCCACTGGGCAGACTGCCATCACCACCGCCCTGATTCTCCCAAAAGCCGATATGGATGTAGCAGTCCTTTTTACTAAGGATATCAAAGAGGTCACTAAAAGCCCCAAACCCAGAACTATTTGCACAGCAGGCGTATACAGAATTCTGTGTGGTAGTTGTGATAAATTTCATGTTGAAGAGACCAGCAGAAACCTTCAGACATGTCTTTAGGAACATAAATATGCTTGTAAGAGGGATAAAACCAACAACGCTTCCGTAGTCTATTTCAACCTTCATTTTCGTGTCATGGACGGGGAAAATCGCAAATGTTACACTGCGACATCGACAGGGCCAGATGCAGAATTTTGGACGCTGCTATGATCCACCTTACCAAAATCTATGAGTAAAACATTGTAGTGTGCATCTTGGCTGGACTTATTGCCTACATTGTCCTTAATTCATAAAATAATCATAATAAACCTGTTACCGTACCCCCCTCCCCACATCCTGTTTCCATAAATACCTGACTTCACCAGACTTGATTTCGCAACTTATAAGAACATGAGAAAGAAGGAACACTGCATCAGGTCTACTGACCCATGAGAGGCAAGTTCAAGTCACTTACCGGCTTATGCTGCTGACCCAACCTAGTCAGGTCCAGGTCACATTCACTTAAGGGAGGAGGACGGCATCTGACCTAGTAGCACAAGCTACCCACAAGCACACTCACTTATGTATTTATCTAACCTATTTTTAAAACAACACAACGTTTTAGCTTCTACGACGGTACTCGGGAGTTTGTTCCACTCTATTACCAAACCAGTGTTTTCCTACATCCATCCTGAATCTGAATCTTTCCAGCAAGAAACCATTGCTGTGAGTCCTGTCTTGGCTACATATTTTTAACACGCTATATACAGCCCCTTTTTTTATTCCTGTTTTCCATTTATACACCTCAGTCATATCCCCCTAATTCTACGCCTTTCCAGAGAGTGCAGATACAGGGCCCTTAGTCCATTCTCATGTGGGAAGATTTCTGATACATGGGATCAACTTTGTCATCCTCCTTTGGTTGCTATTTTAGCGTGCGGTCTACAGCTCATTCACACTTTAGCGTGCGGTCTACAGCTCATTCACACTTTAGCGTGCGGTCTGCAACTCATTCACACTTTAGCGTGCGGTTTACCAGACTAACCCTTTTGGGCTAATCTTTGAATCCCTTGCGACTTTAGCCTCTTAATCCCATTTTGCTTTTCTTATTCCCTTTTTTATTTCTTGAACTGAATATATTAATTTCTTAACTGGCCATTCCCTCTTTTGATACGCCTACATATACCACTCTTTTGACTAGTGAGATGTTTTCATATATTGTTTATCCATTTGGGATCATTTTTGTTAGATCTAATTTCCCTACTCGGAACATACGTTGTCTGGACAGATAGAATATGCTCTGAAAAAGTCATATTGGCAACCATCACCACCTACCTGACCCATAGTCAGGTCATTCCAATTCAGCCCACCCTGGTAATTCTTCAGTCCCATGAAATCGGCCAAGCGGAAGACTAGGACAGAGACTTGATTGCAGTTATTTGGATAATGTCATGATAACTATGTATGACCTGCTCTCGCAGTGACCTTATGTGTGACATATCATTCTTTGAACCTGAACTCATGGTGCTCGTTTGTCTTATAAAGTGGTGCATTTGCTTTTTCCTGTATACTATACCTAGGGCGAAGCATTGTATTAAATGAACTCTCTGCTACCAGTGTCTTGATTACAATATGCCTTCCTGCTGTTAGCTTTTCAAGTGTCTTGCTTGCAAGATTCATCACATGGTTCTTCATAGATATTTTGGAATCAAATTTCATCATTAGGATACCCATCTCATCCAGGTCTGTAACTCTTTTCCATTCATTCTTACCACTGCTCCAATCTTAATATCATACTGCTTAAAGACCATCGTCATTTGTGTTTTCTCAAACAAATGTAACCTGCCAACGTTTTCCTAAAGTTGGTATATTGAAAACTGATGGAGATGTAATACACAGTCAGAAACTCGAAGCGCATACACTTTTGTCAAGAGTCTCTGGTGCCATATTCGGTCGAAGGCACCAGCAATAACCAGTGCTGTTACACAACTGACAGGTGCTTGCTGAAGATCTATCTGTCTCTGTCTGTCTCTCTCTCTCTCTCTCTCTCTCTCTATTTATCTATTTTTTTCTTTTCTTCCTCAATCATTCTTCTATTCTCAGCCTTTTCTCGCTTCCCATCCCCTCTTCGTCTCGTCTTTCACACAGTTCCGTAATTCCTCACTATGTTTAATATCAACCCAGTCCCACAGAGAGAGAACACTCTAAATCTTAAATACCTTCAAATCACGATATATGTAATAAGAAAGAAAATACAAATGAATAAGTTATTGTATATTATTGCTAAATAGACAAGTGGCCAGAACAGGAAATTTTATATACATGACAGTCTTCATTGACTTTATTATTATTTATGACGTTTAGTTTGTTCTTCAAATATTATTGTTGGAATGAACTTAACTAGAATCTAACTTAAACTTTTCATTAACAAACACTGATCAGTGAAACATTACGTATACCCCTAAATAACGTAACTAAAGGCCTTACGAACAATATGGTTGCTGAGTCCAAATTAGAACATTCAGTCATATGACTGTTTCTATAAGCTTACCCTTCCACCCCGTAAAAAAGAATTCGAGATCACAACATGTGATTGCTGGATCTCCACTTTATTAAAAAAAAAAAAAAAAACGGAAAGACTCGCTACACAGTTGTGTTACTAAATATTCTGTTGTTAGTTGGATCACAATCTCTACTTACATGGACGATTTTGTATTGGTTGCTTATATCTTTTCCGTTCATCCTGATGATTTCACAGTGGCGTGAAATTAAATGATAGAAAACCATAAGTTAGCTAAACCAGAAAAATGCTTGTTTGTGGATTTTGATGATTCTGTTCGTGTTTATCAGTGTTATTTACATTTTTGCCTGTGATCTCCCTAAGACTGTTTCATTATGCAAATTGTTTCAACATTTCTTTCGTTTCTCTATGTTGTTTCTATTAATTTTCGTATTAGTTTGCTCTTTCTGTTTGCATTTGGTAGCATTTTAATTTCAGAATGAAACAAAAAATGCAAAGCAATTAATTACTTGCCTCAGTTTACTTTTAAAACAAATCAAAGAAAGCAAGGCGATGTAATTTGCTGTTTTCTATTGTTATTGCTTCTAATCTGCATTAACACGGGGAAGCACAGTATCTTCTTGTGTTGTGTTTGCAGTGGGGAGAAAAAACTGTTTTTGCTTTCAGATTGGGGAGTAAAACCTTCTGAATTTTGTTTGCGCAAACAAAGGAGCTGAGCAAATATATATATATGTATTTTTTTTTTTTTTGCTGCGCACGTATTTATAAGGAACGGAGAACATGTTCTAGCGCCTACGTTTAGTACAAACACAAACAGAGGAGGAAATTAACTTGTTTCTGTGCTCGCAAGAAGCAAAGGCAAGCAATGAAACTAACAAATAAATCCTACTCGCGCTCTAGTGAGCTCATTGAGAAAACACGTCTGAAGTGAGGGACTCGGTGGGTGAAGGAGATGTTGGGGACGGAGGGTGCTGGAGAGGTGAGGGAAGGATGGCGTTGGGAAGGGAGGGAGGGGATAGTTTTGGAGAGGGTGCTCAGGTAATGAGAGAGGGATGATGTTGACGAGGAAGGGTGTTGGAGAGGTTAGTGACGGATGGAGTTGGAAAGGGAGGGATAGTGATGGAAAGGGAGGGGATAGTGTTGGAGAGAGTGAGAGGGTGGGAGAGAAATGAGGGAAAGAGATGATGGTTGACGAGGGTGTTGGAGAGGTTAGTGACGGATGGCGTTGGGAAGGGAGGTATATTGTTGGGAAGAGAAGAGAGAGTGGAGGGTAGAGTTGGAGAGGGTGCTCGGGAAGTGAGGGAGGGATGATGCTGACGAGGAAGGGTGTTGGAGAGGTTAGCGAGGGCTGGTGTTGGAGAAGTAGGGGATGGATGGTAGAGGAGAGGGTAGGAAGCTTTTCAATTAAACTAATTGGATTCACCAGCAATGTGTTGCTACTTTATTCTCTGTAAAAGTTACTGTAAGTAAGTAAGTAAGTAAGTAAATTCAGGTATACACAAATACAGTTACATAGAATTATCATACATAGCAGCATATGTGTAGAGAACCTAGGATAACCCAAAAAAGTCAGACAGAGTGACTTATTTCCATTGGGGTCCTTTTTACCTTATTATTATAATATAAAGGTCATAATATTTTCTTATTATTCTATAATGAAGATAACATCTTCTTATCATACTAAAAAGACTATCTACTACACGAGGGTTATTAAGACTATCTACAATACGAGGGTCATTACTAGGAATAAGGTAAAATTTACACGTATGTTAGCAAAAAAATAGAAAATCATTCCCCTCCCTTTCTGTAGCTACATTCATCAGACACCTTTTGGCACTCTTCTTGAACTGGTTCATGCTATGACTGGCTTTGACATGTGCGGGCAGTCTGTTCCATTCCTTTATTGCTGTACAATAAAAGGTGTTTGAAGCCTGGCCACTGACTGTGGGTACTACAAAGTTGTGCTCTCTCCCCCTAGTACTATGATTGCTTTGGTTCCCAACCTTGACAAAATTGACAGCAAGTTATTCTAGACACTGTTTGTGAGCAAATTTATAAACATGATTTAGCTTCAGTTGTTTTACTCTGTCTTCAACATTCAGCATATTCAACTGCTGTAATTCATCCTGGCCTACATGTTCTCTTGGTCCCAGCCCCAGGATGAATCTTACGATTTTGTTCTGGGTGATTTGCAGTCTATCTTTCAGTTTTTTTGTCAAGGCAGAGTACCATGAAGAGCAAGCGTAATCCATATGGCATTGTATAAGGGCTAGACATAGGGTCCTGCGAGCCTCAGTAGGTAAACACTGTGCTTGTCTATACAGGAACTTTTGTCTGGCATTCGCTTTCTTTACTACACTGTTCCCTATCAATTCTCCTGACATGCATGGGTCAAAGGGGATTCCCAGATATTTTACTGATGAAACCAAAGTGATGGGCTCCCCATTACACTGGACATTAAAATTATTTAACCTTCTCAGTTTATGTTTCGTGCCAAAGAGAATGGCTTCAGTTTTCCCGAGGTGTAATGATAGTTTGTTGTCTACTAGCCATTTGCTGCAGGGCTCCAGTTCCAGTGTTAAAACATTAGCTATATCTTGTAGGTCTTTACCTGACACTAACAGGGCACTGTCATCTGCATACAGTAGGAGTTTGCACTTGACACTAATAGGCATGTCATTGACATAAAATAAGAATAATAAGGGACCCAAAATACTACCTCGGGGAACTCCACATGTTATCGGCAGGGGTTCTGATTCCGTTTTGTTGATTTTGACTATTTGTCTCCTGTTACTAAGGTAGGACTTAAACCAGTCTACAGAGCCTATACCGATAGCTTGAAGTTTCTTACATAATATATTGTGGTTGACAGTATCGAAGGCCTTTTGCAGGTCTAAGGTTACCATACCTATGAGGTTCCCCTTTGACATTTCAGTTCTCAGGTAATCCATCAGATTAATTAGGGAGGTGTCGGTTGAGTAGGATCTTCTAAAGCCCGATTGATAGCTATGGAGAATGTTGTTGTCATTAAGGTACTTAACTACTTGAGAGTACACCGCTCTCTCTAGAATTTTAGATATTATACTGAGTATACTAACAGGCCTATAGTTGCTGACATCAGACCTACTATTTTTCTTGAAGACAGGAGTAACTCTGGCCTCCTTGAACCCCTCCGTTACGGTATTAGTGGTGATTGATAGATTTATTATATGAGCAATAGGGATTGACAGTTCAGAAGCACCATCTTTTAGGAACTTAGTCGGGATGTTATCAGGGCCTGTGCTCTTAGTTGGGTTTAACCTGCTTAGTTCTTTTTGAATAAAGTCATGAGATACACTTACTAGTTGACAACTGTTTGGAGTTACCCCTTTATTGGTAAAGTATGTTTGAAACTTATCAGAGTCTGTGTTAAAGGTATTTGATGCAGTTGGTAGTTTACTTACTAGTGTTGATGCAACAGATGTGTAGTATGAATTAAAGCAATTTGCCACGTTAGATGTTTCGTGGCATACCTCATTATCGATAGTGAGTACTATGTTAGACCTATCTACTGGCTTATGGCTATACCCCAACTGTTTTAGTTGTTGCCAGAGCTTTCTGGGGTTATGCTTATACTCTTCAATTTTTGAGCAATAGTGCTTTGCCTTTGCTCCTTTTATAAGTCTCTGTACTCTGTTCCTCACCCTTTGGAATTCATTTAGTGCTGCAATATCCTGTCTGTTTGCTTTAAATCTTTTTAGCAACTGGTCTCTGAATTTCAAATTATCTAATATCTCAGTAGTCATCCAGGGTTCAGTTCTTCGTTTAATCCTAACCTCTTTAACTGGTGCAATATTATCAAGGATGGTAGTGAACATTGTTTTGAATTTTTCCCAGGCATCGTTTACGTCCGTGCAACTTGTTATCTCTGTCCAGTCACAATTGTGTAGCCTATTTACCAGTGTTTCTTTACTGTAGTTTCTAGTTGACCTCATTTTTATTGTCCTGTGTAGGCCTATCCTATCCCTAGTGTTTTTCCTGGTGCAGCAAATGATGAAATGATCACTAAGACCTGTGGTAATGACGCCTGACTGACTAATGTTCTCAGCGCGGTTACAA
>NC_091294.1:36048967-36066467 GCF_038502225.1 Cherax quadricarinatus | reverse complement strand
TGTCAGCCTGGTGGGTGGTACTACTGTGTGCTAGCCTTGTGGGTGGTACTATTGTGTGCCAGTCTTGTGGACGGTAATACTGTGTACCAGCGTTTTGGTTGGTACTACTGTGTATCAGCCTTATGGTGGTACTACTGTGTGCCAGCCTTGTAGGTGATACTACTCTACTGTGTGCAAGCCTTGTGGGTGGTAATACTCTGTGCCAGCTTTGTGGGTGGTACTACTGTGTGCCAGCCTTGTAGGTGGTACTACTCTACTGTGTGCCAGCCTTGTGGGTGGTACTACTGTGTGCCAGCCTTGTGGGTAGTACTACTGTGTGCCACCCTTGTGGGTGGTACTATTGTGTGCCAGCCTTGTGGGTGGTACTAATGTGTCCCAGCCTTGTGGGTGGTGCTAATGTGTACCAGCCTTGTGGGTGGTACTACTGTGTCCCAGCCTTGTGGGTGGTATTACCGTGTGCCAGCTTTGTGGGTGGTACTACTGTGTACCAGCCTTGCGGGAGGCACTACTGTTTTCCAGCCTGGCGGGTGGTACTATTGTGTACCAGCCTTGCGGGTGGTACTATTGTGTTCCACCCTTTTGGGTGGTAATACTACTGTGTCCCAGGATTGCGGGTGGTACTACTGTGTCCCAAACTTTTACTACTACTGTGTCCCTGCCTTGTGGGTGGTAGTACTGTGTTCCAGTCTTATGGGTTATACTACTACTGTGTTCCAGTCTTATGGGTTATACTATTACTGTGTTCCAACCTTATGGGTGGTACTACTACTACTGTGTTCCAGAATTGCGGGTGGTACTACTACTGTGTCCCATGACTGAGGGTGGTACTACTGTCTCCCAGCCTTGAGGATGGTATTACTATGGTCCAGCCTTGCAGTAAGTCCCCGGGGCCCGACAAGTTGTTGTCCCGGGTACATAAGGAATGCAAAATGGAACTTAGTCAGCCATTAACGAGGGACTGATTACCTCAACTCCTCCTCTCCTTGCACCTTTCCGATTTGTATTGGACTGATGAAGCCACTGTGTGGCAAAACGTTTCATCAATAAAGATTCCCATATGTTGCATAAGTGTCTCAATCTTCAACTTGTCGGTTTTCAAAACTATTCATCACAGAGGTCATTTTGGTAAGAACCTGCTTTGTATGGGCCAGTAGGCTTTCTGCAGTGTTCCTCTATTCTTATGTTCTCATGACTTACCGACAATATGTTAAGTAAAGGGACACAAATGCAACTAATGTGACATTATATTGTGGCAACGTTTCGTTCTTCAGGAGCTTTATCAAGCCGTTACAAACAATACATGGACACAGGGTATGAATAAGCTTAGAGTTAGGTATAATACAAGTGGTGGTAGTAGTAGTAATATTAGTTGTAATAGTAATACAATATGGAAGAACAATCAACTTGTGTATATTTCCAGGTCACAGCGAACCGAGAACACAGAGAACCGACAAGTTGATAAATTAGACACATATGCAACACTTGGGTTTCTTTAATGAGTATGTAAAGTAAAAGGACACAAGTCTCACGAAATCGTAATGACACGATTTCAAACAAACCATACTATGGGCGGGGATAGAACCCGCGATCAGAGAGTCTCAATACTCCACACCGTCGCGTTAGCCACTGGACCAGCTTGCATTAGTGGTCACAGTGGTGCCTATGCTAACCTTCCTATGCCGTAGAAATATACCTGGTTGGACGAATTTTATTATGGCTAGCTGGTCCAGTGGCTAACGCGACGGTCTGGAGTTTTGAGATTCTCTGATCGCGGGTTCTATCCCCGCCCGTGGTATTTTTTTTTTTAAGGACACAAGTGCAACTAATGTGGCATTTTATTGTGACAACGTTTCGCTCTCCAAGAGCTTTGTCAAGCCGTAATGGCTTGACAAAGCTCTTGGAGAGCGAAACGTTGCCTGTTGAGAAATGGGATTACCAGCTAAGTTTAAATATAGGGAAACTTAACTTAGAAAGACAGCTCATCGCCTGCACAGCCGCCCCTGCAGACGAGGTCTTGAGAAGCTGTCGAAGTCATCTCTCAATGGGCTGTAAATGAGTTATAATTTGTAAGATTATAAATTACCCCTAGGGGGTGTTATGTCAGCATATTTCATTCACTGATTGCTGACAAACTTACGTGTGTGGACTCAAAGGTCCGCATATCACCGGGGTTTATGATAAGTGACTTACTCACGATTTTATACTCAACTGCGCAGTCAATAGTAGCACATCACGAGTTAGAACACTTACCTAGGTATATGTATCTGACCCGTAATTATGCCCGGATATCCGTTGAGTTGATTGAAGAATAGTGTTCTTTGAAGAATGTCGCACTACTCTGGGATCACAACACTCGTTGTTACACTGTTCATCAATAAATGTTCACACTATCACTGAAGAAGCTGATCACACTTCTCTGTAAGTGTTTATTGTGTTTTGTGAGACACTTTGTTCACACTAACGCACAGATCGTTCTTTGTTGGTTATCCTGGCGTCAGTGTCACTCTCAGTAGAGTCAAAAGTAATCTGAAGACACCACAACGCCCCACGCCGTCACTGCCCCCAGCACAAAGGAAAAGCTGACCTAGTACTTTTGCTTCCTTGCCACTTCCTCGATGAAGCAAAGCAGAATGTTTAAATCTTGCTGTCTTAAGCATAGACAACAATGTCCACTATCTTTACTATGGTAATAAAGTGGGAGCAGGATTTTCCTTAATTGTCCTGCTAAGGTAAGAGATGTACTGTCTCTTATTAAAATACACTGCATCACTGGACTGCAAGGAGCAGCGGTCGCTTGACCACGTTGCATACTCGTACTGCATCTGGGATCAATTACTCGCTGTAGCAGTAAACAAGATATTTGCCCCTTCTGAGAGGGCTGGGCCCCTCAGGGCTGAAAGGGGCTGAAGGGGCTGAAGGGGGCTGAAGGGGGCTGATACCCCCCTCCTGGAGAAAATTTCTCCACATTGCCACAATGAAATGTCACATTAGTTCCACTTGTGTCCTTTTACTTTACATATTGTCGGTAATTCTACCAATTTTATTACACACTTTAATGAGGAAAAGTTTCACCACACAATGGCTTCATCAGTCCATACAAAGAAGAATGGTGAAGAACAGGAGGGGTTTGAGGTAATCAGTCCCTCAGCCTTGAGTCGATGTGTCCATCAATCTTGAAAAGAATACAGCATATGTGCGGAGAAGTAGCTTATATACCACAGGCAGGAGAGGTGCAGCACTCGTAGGTGGTATCACAGTCGTCCAGTGTGGAAGTAGGTCGTGCCCAAGGGTTGGGCAAGTGAAGAATTCCCTGTATTAAGATCCCAAGATGTTTCTGTTTCCTCATTAAAGTAGGTGAATATTTTCGTTGAGTTTTGTCTACTATCAAAAATCATTAACAATGTTGCCATTAACTCTGATTCCTCAGGTTCCAACGTCACTTTTGTTACACGATTTTGGTTTCAAAAATTTCCCCGAAAGCTGAGAGGATGAGGAGCCTGAGGCTGGGAAAACACAGCAAGCTGCTTCCTCCTTCTCCTCCTCTTCCTCTTCTTCCTCCTTCTCCTCCTTTTCTTCCTCCTCTTTCTCCTCTTCTTCTTCCTTTTCTTCCCCCTCTTCTTCCTCCTTCTCTTCTTCTTCCTCCTCTTTCTCCTTCTCCTGGAAATACTAACACATATGCAGTATATTATTTTCATTTCCATTGTGTCGGTATTTTATATCATTTATTTCTCCTCCTCCTCCTCTTCTTCCTCCTTTTCCTCCTCCTCCTCCTCCTCCCGGTGCGCTGACCTATTGCAATGTGAATCACGCCTCTCACGTATCAACCCATCGCCCCTTCCCCTCTAAACCCCTCATAAATTAAACAAGAAACGAATGGGAGGTGGAAAGACTATGTATTCTTCAGAGACACAACAGCACTGGTCGTCAAGACCACACTCGACCTAGTGTTCAAGATCACCCCTGATGTGGTCGTCACCACCACACTCGACCTAGTGTTCAAGATCACCCCTGAGGTGGTCGTCAAGAACACATTCGGCCTAGTCTTCAAAATCACCCCTGATGTGGTCGTCAAGGCCACACTCGACCTAGTGTTCAAGATCACCCCTGATGTGGTCGTCAATAACACACTCAACCTAGTATTCAAGATCACCCCTGATGTGGTCGTCAACACCACATTCAACCTAGTGTTCAAGATCATCCCTGATGTGGTCGTCACCAACACACTCGACCTAGTGTCCAAGATCACCCATGATGTGGTCGTCAAGAACACGGTCGACCTAGTTTTCAAAATCACCCGTGATGTGGTTGTCACCACCACACTCGACCTTGTCTTCAGGATCACCCCTGATGTGGTCGTCAATAACACACTCGACCTAGTGTTCAAAATCACCCCTGATGTGGTCGTCAAGGCCACACTCGACCTAGTGTTCAAGTTCACCCCTGATGTGGTCGTCAAGAACACACTTGACCTTGTGTTCAAGTTCACCCCTGATGTGGTCGTCACCACCACACTCGATCTAGTCTTCAAGGTCACCCCTGATGTGGTCGTCAATAACACACTCGACCTAGTGTTCAAGATCACCCCTGATGTGGTCGTCAATAACACACTCGACCTAGTGTTCAAGATCACCCCTGATGTGGCCGTCAATAACACACTCGACCTAGTGTTCAAGATCACCGCTGATGTGGTCGTCACCACCACACTCGACTTAGTCTTCAAGATCACCCTTGATGTGGTCGTCGCCACCACACTCGATCTAGTGTTGAAGATCACCCCTGATGTGGTCGTCACCACCACACTCGACCTAGTGTTCAAGATCACCCCTGATGTGGTCGTCACCACCACACTCGATCTATTCTTCAAGATCACCCCTGAAGTGGCCGTCACCACCACACTCGACCTAGTGTTCAAGATCACCCCTGATGTGGTCGTCACCACCACACTCGACCTAGTGTTCAAGATCACCCCTGATGTGGTCGTCACCACCACATTCGATCTAGTCTTCAAGGTCACCCCTGAAGTGGCCGTCATCACCACACTCGACTTAGTCTTCAAGATCACCCCTGATGTGGTCGTCAGCACTGCAAGATCACCCCTGATGTGGTCGTCAGCACCACACTCGATCTATTCTTCAAGATCACCCCTGAAGTGGCCGTCACCACCACACTCGACCTAGTGTTCAAGATCACCCCTGATGTGGTCGTCACCACCACACTCGATCTATTCTTCAAGATCACCCCTGAAGTGGCCGTCACCACCACACTCGACCTAGTGTTCAAGATCACCCCTGATGTGGTCGTCACCAGAACACTCGACTTAGTCTTCAAGATCACCCTTGATGTGGTCGTCGCCACCACACTCGATCTAGTGTTGAAGATCACCCCTGAAGTGGCCGTCACCACCACACTCGACCTAGTGTTCAAGATCACCCCTGATGTGGTCGTCACCACCACACTCGATCGAGTCTTCAAGATCACCCCTTATGTGGTCGTCACCACCACACTCGACCTAATGTTCAAGATCACCCCTGAGGTGGTCGTCAGCACTGCAAGATCACCCCTGATGTGGTCGTCACCACCACACTCGATCTATTCTTCAAGATCACCCCTGAAGTGGCCGTCACCACCACACTCGACCTAGTGTTCAAGATCACCCCTGATGTGGTCGTCACCACCACACTCGATCTAGTCTTCAAGATCACCCCTGAAGTGGCCGTCATCACCACACTCGACTTAGTCTTCAAGATCACCCCTGATGTGGTCGTCAGCACTGCAAGATCACCCCTGATGTGGTCGTCAGCACTGTCATGGCACTAGATATGGATGTTAAGACCACACTACACATGATTGCCAGGGCCACACCTGATCTAGTTGTCAAAACCACCCCAGACCTGTTGGTCAGGCAGGAGTGACTATCTACCAGAGGCATGACAGCTTCCTCAGCAATCATGGAGTACGGAAGCATGCACGTAGACAGGTAGTTCTCAAACAATGACTGCTTCCAGCAGCCCAGCCCTCGTTCAGAAATATATAATTCGAATTATCTAATTTAAAATTTTAGTTTTTATTTGATTTTGAAAATAAACATAGGATCAGTTACGTGAGTGTCATGATCTGTCCAAAAACTGACGGTGTTTCTTGACATTATGTAGTTAAGCCGGTATATATCTACATATTCTTATGATACGGTATATTCGGTTATGTTAGTTTATACAGTTAGGTATGTATACTCCTGACAGTGTATGCAAACCGAGATATCCTCCTCATTATGTATATACACACCTAACAATGTATACAAACCGAGACATACTTCTCAGTATGTATATTCACCGATAGATATACCTGACGGTGTGTATACATGGATGAATATACCTCACGGTGTTTTCACACTCATACATCTCACGATATGTACACATCGCGACACACACACAAGACCATATTCGTCAGGCCCATACTGGAGTATGCAGCACCAGTTTGGAACCCACACCTGGTCAAGCACGTCAAGAAATTAGAAAAAGTGCAAAGGTTTGCAACAAGGCTAGTTCCGGAGCTCAGGGGAATGTCCTACGAAGAAAGATTAAGGGAAATCGGCCTGACGACACTGGGGGAAAGTAGTGTTAGGGGAAACATGATAAGAACATACAAAATACTGCGAGGAATAGATAAGGTGGACAGAGGCAGGATATTCCAGAGACGGGACACAGAAACAAGGGGTCACAATCGGAAGTTGAAGACTCAGATGAGTCAAAGGGATGTTAGGAAGTATTTCTTCAGTCACAGAGTTGTCAGAAAGTGGAATAGCCTAGCAAGCGATGTAGTGGAGGCAGGAACCATACATAGCTTTAAGACGAGGTATGATAAAGCTCATGGAGCAGGGAGAGAGAGGACCTAGTAGCGATCAGTGAAGAGGCGGGGCCAGGAGCTGAATCTCGATCCCTGCAACCACAAAAAGGTGAGTACGAAGAAGTGAGTACACACACCGGGCCGTACTTTGCGAGGTCTGCAGACTACGTACTGAGATTCTGAATGCACCGAAAAATTGTGGAAAATCATCACTACGTATGTAAAAATGTCGCATTATTAGAGTATGTTCAGTTAAAGCGTCGGTCTGTTTTTTTTTTTTTCTTCCCCCAGGACAGTTTTCCTCGCGGAAATGCTGCGCGACGAACACGTAATGACAGTGTCATCCACTCGAAAATTTTTTGAGATAATATGTTTTTTTAAAGCCGCTGTAGTTGAAATGTAATAAATTGTTCAATTCTTATATCTTCCACTTCATCTGCTCTTATCTCTCTCTCTCTCTCTCTCTCTCTCTCTCTCTCTCTCTCTCTCTCTTTCTCTCTCTCAATAATTTTATCTTCCAATTGCCCCTATCACTTTTTTACTCCTTTCAATGTCGCTATCTCCTATCATTATCATTTTTCTCCATGTGTCCCTATCCCTTTTTCTCTTTCTGTCTTTATCTCTGTTTCTCTGTTTCTATCAGTTTCTCTCGTGTTTGATTACTTCTTTATTCTAATACAAAGATCCGCCATCTTTCCTGCTCCAAATATTTTAAATACTTCTCATAGCATTTATTTTAGAGATTTCGCTTAAATATTACCATAGGACATCACATAACATACAGTCGCCAGCCCACACTGGCGTATCATCACATAATATACAAACAACAGCCCCCACTGGCGTATCATCACATAATATACAAACAACAGCCCCCACTGGCGTATCATCATTTAACATACAGACAACAGCCCCCACTGGCGTATCATCACATAACATACAGACAACAGCCCCCACTTGCGTATCATCACATAACATACAGACAACAGCCCACACTGGCGTATCATCAGTTAACATACAGACAACAGCCCCCACTGGCATATCATCACATAACATACAGACAACAGCCCACACTGGCGCATCATCAAATAACATACAGACAACAGTCCCCACTGGCGTATCATCACATAACATACAGACAACAGCCCCCACTGGCGTAAACGCAGCTCAAATTAGCATATTATACACACTGTCTTTGCCTTATAGAAGGATGAATTAAGATAGCTTCAAATTCCTTAAGTTTGTTGAGAGGTGCATATATATATATATATATATATATATATATATATATATATATATATATATATATATATATATATATATATATATATATATATATACACATATATATACATATACATATATATATATATATATACATATATACATATATATATACATATATACATACATATATATCTTTCTTTCAACACACCGGCTGTATCCCACCGAGGCGGGGTGGCCCAAAAGGAAAAACGAAAATTTCTCCTTTTACATTTAGTAATATATACAGGAGAAGGGGTTACTAGCCCCTTGCTCCCGGCATTTTAGTCGCCTCTTACAACTCGCATGGCTTACGGAGGAAGAATTTTTTTCCACTCACCCATGGAGGTAAGAGAAAATAAACAAGAACAAGAACTAGTAAGAAAATAGAAGAAAACCCAGAGGGGTGTGTATACATAAGCTTATACATGTATGTATAGTGTGATCTAAGTGTAAGTAGAAGTAGCAAGACGTACCAGAAACCTTGCATGTTTATGAGACAGAAAAATGGACACCAGCAATCCTACCATCATGTAAAACAATTACAGGCTTTCGTTTCACACTCGCTTGGCAGGACGGTAGTACCCCGCTGGGTGGTTGCTGTCTACCAACTTACTACCTAATAGTGTATATATATATATATATATATATATATATATATATATATATATATATATATATATATATATATATCAAGAGAGAGAGAGAGAGAGAGAGAGAGAGAGAGAGAGAGAGAGAGAGAGAGAGAGAGAGAGAGAGAGAGAGAGAGATGGATGGATGTTGGACACCTTCCCACTTGTGTATGCATAAGGGCTTGTTGGGTTAGTCCACAGACTCTCCCTTCCCCTCACCCCAGATACACATATATATATTATGAACACCTGACAGAATATCTGTGCCTATCTCGGAGTGTATCTGGCATAGGAATGAGGAAGAAAGAAATTCCCTTGTTATAAAGAGTAGAGAACAGAGCAAGACGTCTCATCTCTCGCCTGGACCCATCCTGGATAGATCTACCATTTCAGCAGAGCCTTCAACATAGGAGGGATGTGGGTGGCCTTACTGTTATGTACAAGGCCAATATTGTCAAAGTACCACACTTGGATCCACTTCGAGGACAGCATGAAACAAGCTTTTATGTCACAAGACGGGCAGAAAGCAGCAACTTCACTCTGGCTGTACCCTTCTCCAGAACATCACTCCATCTGAGATCATATATACCCAGGATGACTCGAGTATGGAACACATTCGTACAGCATAATGATGTCAAGGAGATAAAGTCAGTTGATCAAATGAAAATGCTGGCCCACAGATGGCTCCAACTTCATCCTGTTCCCTACTTGTATGTCTCATAACAATAAAAATGCTTTCAAATGAGCTGACGTAGGTAACAGCTCTTAGCTTGCCAATAAAGTCAGGAATCCTTAACTTGTACATAGCTTGTCAATAAAGCTAGGGATCCTTAACCTTGTCAAACCCTGTGTAAAAAAAAAAAAAAAAAAAAAAGATATGGAGGATGGGGTGGAGAAGTATGCTTAGAAGGGGGAGAAATATCGAGTCACAAAAATATTACTTACAAGAAAAATGGCGATTTATTGTTATTAAATTTTTAATTATATCCCTCCCTCCTCCCCCCTCACAAAAAGTAAGTCAGCTCTGCTGTGAGGTATGTATATCACATGTGTCATAAATTCTGATCAAGGAATTGGTAAATCCCACTCCTGCGAGAAATGAAGCATAGAGTAGAAAGGTGAAGAATGACTACGAGTCTGATATATGCAGATTTCCTTTCTACTCCGGTGTTTGACATGGCGTTTTCTCTGTTTTCCCCCTCACTCTCTCTCTCTATTTTTATCCTCTTCTTTTCTTCTCTACCTACTCTCTCTTCTTCTCTGCCTTATTTCTCGTCTCCCTTCACCCTTCTCTTTCGTCTCTCTTTGTTTTTTTTACTCAGGGTTTGACAAGGTTAGGTTAAGGATCCCCTCCCTCGCTCTCTCTCTCTCTCTCTCTCTCTCTCTCTCTCTCTCTCTCTCTCTCTCTCTCTCTCTCTCTCTCTCTCTCTCTCTCTCTCTCTCTCTCTCTCTCTCTCTCTCTCTCTCTCTCTCTCTCTCTCTCTCTCTGCCTTCTTTTTACCTCACTCTCTGTATCACTCCCGGTCTTTACCTCTCCATTTCTTCCTCTATTTTTCCTTTCCTTCCTTATCCCTTTCTGTCTCTTTTCATGTCTCTCTATCTTTTATCCTTTCTCTTGCTCTCTTCATTTTTTTTACACAAGGTTTAACAAAGTTAGGTTATGGATTCCTAACTTTATTTACAAGTTAACAGCTGTTACCTATATCAGCTCATTTGGAAGCCTTTATATTGTTACGAAACATACAAATATAGGACAGGATGAAGTTGGAGCCATCTGTGAACAAGCGGTTTCATTTGTTCAACTGTCCTTATTTCGCTGATATCATTATGCTGTACGAACATGTTCCAGACGCGAGTCATCCTCATCAATGATCTCTGATGAAGTGATGTTCTGGAGAAGGTTACAGCCAGAGTGAAGTTGCTGCTTGCTGCCCGTCTTGTTGTGTAGAAACTCACTTCTTAATGTCCTCGGAGTGGAGCCAAGTGTGGTACTTTTGACGAGGGTCTTGGTCAAATGATGGCCAACTCAGATACTGAGCTGACATACCCCTGCTGGGTATCAATGACTGAGAAAACGCTAGTCTAATTGAATTAGGTTATCCAACTTATACAAAGAAAAACACAATGTTACATTCTCATTAGACAAGAAAAATGTACTCTATAGTGGTAACTTGAATTTTCGTCCCGTGAATTCTGTTATCACAGTTCTCGAAGACGTCTCACGCACATGCTGGTAATACAGACGTCATTGGGTTTCGAAGAATGTATGTGTATTGGATATCCTGCAGCAGTGATACCATCATTGAGCATTTGGCACCTAGTCAAGCTGAAATTCATCAGAATTACGAAATCAGCCTCATGGCTGGCACACACACACACACACACACACACACACACACACACACACACACACACACACACACACACACACATACACACACACACACACACACAAACACACACACACACACACACACACACACACACACACACACACACACACACACACACACACAAAGACAATATGAAAACGACATAGCAGCGAAAGCCAAATCTGACCCGAAACTGTTGTACAGCCACATCAGGAGGAAAACAACAGTCAAGGACCAGGTAATCAGGCTAAGGAAGGAAGGAGGAGAGACAACAAGAAATGACCGTGAAGTATGTGAGGAACTCAACAAGAGATTCAAAGAAGTGTTCACAGAGGAGACAGAAGGGGCTCCAGAAAGACGGAGAGGTGGGGCACACCACCATGTGCTGGACACAGTGCACACAACCGAGGAAGAAGTAAAGAGGCTTCTGAGTGAGCTAGATACCTCAAAGGCAATGGGGCCAGATAACATCTCCCCATGGATATTGAGAGAGGGAGCAGAGGTGCTATGTGTGCCCCTAACAACAATATTCAATACATCTATCGAAACAGGGAGATTGCCTGAGGCATGGAAGACAGCAAATGTAGTCCCAATCTTTAAAAAAGGAGACAGACATGAAGCATTAAACTACAGACCAGTGTCACTGACATGTATAGTATGCAAAATCATGGAGAAGATTATCAGGAGAAGAGTGGTGGAACACCTAGAAAGCAACGATCTCATCAACAGCAGCCAACATGGTTTCAGGGACAGGAAATCCTGTGTCACAAACCTACTGGAGTTCTATGACATGGTGACAGCAGTAAGACAAGAGAGAGAGGGGTGGGTGGATTGCATTTTCTTGGACTGCAAGAAGGCGTTTGACACAGTTCCACACAAGAGATTGGTGCAAAAACTGGAGGACCAAGCAGGGATAACAGGGAAGGCACTACAATGGATCAGGGAATACTTGTCAGGAAGACAGCAGCGAGTCATGGTACGTGGCGAGGTGTCAGAGTGGGCACCTGTGACCAGCGGGGTCCCACAGAGGTCAGTCCTAGGACCAGTGCTGTTTCTGATATTTGTGAACGACATGACGGAAGGAACAGACTCTGAGGTGTCCCTGTTTGCAGATGACGTGAAGTTGATGAGAAAAATTCACTCGATCGAAGACCAGGCAGAACTACAAAGGGATCTGGACAGGCTGCAGACCTGGTCCAGCAATTGGCTCCTGGAGTTCAATTCCCACCAAGTGCAAAGTCATGAAGATTGGGGAAGGGCAAAGAAGACCGCAGACGGAGTACAGTCTAGGGGGCCAGAGACTACAAACCTTACTCAAGGAAAAAAGATCTTGGGGTGAGTATAACACCAGGTACATCTCCTGAAGCGCACATCAACCAAATAAATAACTGCTGCAGCATATGGGCGCCTAGCAAACCTCAGAACAGCATTCCGACATCTTAATAAGGAATCATTCAGGACCCTGTACACCGTGTACGTTAGGCCCATATTGGAGTATGCGGCACCAGTTTGGAACCCACACCTAGCCAAGCACGTAAAGATACTAGAGAAAGTGCAAAGGTTTGCAACAAGACTAGTCCCAGAGCTAAGAGGTATGTCCTACGAGGAGAGGTTAAGGGAAATCAACCTGACGACACTGGAGGACAGGAGAGATAGGGGGACATGATAACGACATACAAAATACTGAGAGGAATTGACAAGGTGGACAAAGACAGGATGTTCCAGAGACTGGACACAGTAACAAGGGGACACAGTTGGAAGCTGAAGACACAGATGAATCACAGGGATGTTAGGAAGTATTTCTTCAGCCACAGAGTAGTCAGTAAGTGGAATAGTTTGGGAAGCGATGTAGTGGAGGCAGGATCCATACATAGCTTTAAGCAGAGGTATGATAAAGCTCACGGCTCAGGGAGAGTGACCTAGTAGCGATCAGTGAAGAGGCGGGGCCAGGAGCTCGGACTCGACCCCCGCAACCTCAACTAGGTGAGTACAACTAGGTGAGTACACACACACACACATCGGCGCGCGCCGATACTCATAGGAATTACTTAATCAGATTCTTGTACTGCTTCAGCTTATTCTTGTCTCAGGAGGACACACACACAGTGTTTTAAAGGGTACCTCACTTCCCCTGCATTCTAATAATATGTTATTTTTCCTCTATAGTCTACCCTGTCCATAATTACTATTGCATTTGCTTTGCCCTCAAAGATTTGTTAAATTATACCATAACTTAAGGAAAGATCCTAGATCTCACATTACCAAAGCAGGTAAAGCAAATGCGATGTTAATTAAGGAAAAGGCGGATTATGAGGAAAAAATATATATGATTTTAGTAGACATGGAAACGCACTCACCACTTAAGTTTATACTCGAGGGAATGAGAGTCTCCGGGTTTGATTGAATCTAACTTATATATAATTAAAAAAAATTACTTAGGAAAAACAGAGAAGTAAAAAACAAAAAAAAAATTAATGGAGAATATTTCTCAACAAAAATGACTTAGAAAAAACAAAGCAAAAAAAAAAAAGTGAAAATTATTGGAGAATATTATTCAACATTTAGTTGGAGGTTTTGGTCTACTATCACTTTTATCTAACAAATAGTCCCATGTATAAAAAAAAAAGTCACAAAACTAAGAGCTAACTGCTACTATTATAAATAGCAACACTTGGTATATATAATGTTATACGTACGGCCGGGAGCTGAGAAGCAGTTTCCTAATTCTAAGTCGTTAAGGAAGTGTTCAGAGGAGGTTTTGCTGCGCTTCGTGTGAGGTGCTTCTGCAATCTATTCATTCACAAACGACTGCAAATAATGTATTTACAGTAATTCCCTTGGAAATAATTATTATTGTATTAATTTACAATGCTTCGGTCATGGAAAGTAAACATGTGCAGCAATTTACTGAGAATGTGACAGGTATTTGTCTTCACAAAATGCTGCTTTTTTTTTTAATTGTCCAAGATGCCATTTATCTCTAGCGAGGCACACCACATCTCTGTTAGAATTTCTTTCACTTTTGTGTAAGCATAACCAATAGGATTCTTATATAATATAGTATTAATAATACTGGGCCAGCAGGCCTTCTGCAGTGTTCTTCCGTTCTTATATGTTGAAAATGGAATACTATACCGACAGGTTGATGAGTAACACAAATATGCAACAGTTGGATATATTTACTGATGAAACATTTCGCGGAACATTTCAACTGTTGCACCTCTGTCTTAATTATTAACCTGTATTCTATTATGTTCTTATAGCAACTAACACGCAAGAGACCATGTTTCCCTTATATACGTTCAGTCTTCCTTCTTCCTGCAAACCTTCTTCTGCTACTCACCCTACCACCAATTCTCTATCCTCCCACCCTCCTCTTCCACCCTCGGACCCGTCCACCATCCATCAAACCCACTCTCCCTCCATCCTTCCATTTCTTCTTTCCGGCGTCCTTTCCTTGCCCCTATCTCTCTACTACCCTCTCCATCTCTCTCCTTCCCTCCCTTCCTCCCACCATCGGTCCTTCTCTCTCCAACCCTCCCTCCCTGGACAGCAACAATGGCCTAACATTACAGATCGCTGCTTCGTCCCACCAGTCTGGCAGCTCTTACGGAACAAAGGCGATTGTTCGTGCAATAATAACCTCTACAACGGTGCAGGCATGAGGAAAAAAGTCAACGTTAAGTAACTAGCTCGTTGTAAGGTGGTGGTGGTGGTGGTGGTGGTGGTGGTGGTGGTGGTGGTGGTGGTGGTGGTGGTGGTGGTGGTGGTGGTGGTGGTGGTGGTGGTGGTGGTGGTGGTGGTGGTAGTGGTGGTGGATGGTGCTGGTGGTGGTGGTGGTGGTGGAGTGGTGGTGGTGGTGGTGGTGGTGGTGGTGATGGTGCTGGTGGTGGTGGTGTTGGTAGTGGTGGTGGTGGTGGTGTTGGTAGTGGTGGTGGTGGTGGTGGTGGTAGTGGTGGTGGTGGTAGGAGGAGAAGGAGGAGGAGAATTGGTGGAAGATACAACAAAAATAATACTTGGGATACTTAAAACAGAAGGTGGGAGTGTTACTGTAGTAAGTACGGTTTCCTTGAGGCCAGCACAACGTGCACGCTGACCTGTTACCTCACAAACTCTTTCCTCTCACTTGTTCGGAACATTTCACAAGTTCTGCTTATTAACCACGACTTACATATATCGTTGGATAAGTGGTTGAGGCAATGTGAACGTTGTTCTGTCTCTTGAGGCGGGAGAGTGTGTTTCATGGTTTCATTAATATATGTATATATATGCAAAACAACCACTCTGAAAGAATAGAGAAATTCCAAGCGCTTTCGTGACTATTCACATTATCAAGGAACTATGAAAGTAAAGCATCCAAGGAAGCTATATAAGGGGTCTGGCCAACACCTCACTATCAGATCCCACAACGGTTAAACACCTGACGCGCGCCGACCCAACTGGACAGGTCCTTTGCACAACTCACCAACAAACTATTCTACCCATGAAAATTTAAAAATTATTATTTGTCCAGTGTATTATTAAATTCTTCCCAAATTCTATTAATTATAAATGGATCTAATTTATATAAACCAAAGGAAATATTCATATTATTGTCAAAACTGCTTTTTATGAAACAAGATTCAATTATATTCCTGTCGACCATGGACTTGCTTGATACTACTTTCTCAACAGGAATATAATTGAATCTTGTTTCATAAAAAGCAGTTTTGACAATAATATGAATATTTCCTTTGGTTTATATAAATTAGATCCATTTATAATTAATAGAATTTGGGAAGAATTTAATAATACACTGGACAAATAATAATTTTTAAATTTTCTTGGGTAGAATAGTTTGGTGGTGAGTTGTGCAAAGACCTATCCAAGTTGGGCGGCACGCGTCAGTGTTTAACGTTGTGGGATCTGATAGTGAGGTGTTGGCCAGACCCCTTATATAGCTTCCTTGGATGCTTTACTTTCATAGTTCCTTGATAATGTGAGTAGTCACGAAAGCGCTTGGAATTTCTCATTCTTTCAGAGTGGTTGTTTTGCATATTCTGAAATCACCTGTTTACTGTGATCTTATTGCATGTATACATATATATATATATATATATATATATATATATATATATATATATATATATATATATATATAATATGGGCAGGGGATACCACCTCTAGAACTGTCCTAGGGACCCTCATCCTCAGAGAAAGAATAAACTTGCTTCAGGGAAAACTCAAGGTTTTCCCTGAAGCTGTTGAGTTTTCTCCTACCACCCCCTATATTTCAAGTATGTTTTATTTAAAGACAAAATACATTGGCCAAACATTCACAAAAATACAACAGAAAGTAAAACAATATAGGTAACTCAGAGCTACATCTCGAATACTTCGTCCAGCTCCCCTGCGGTGGGCCGCGTGCCCAGAATGCTGCAGGCATTTCCTCTGGATTGCAACACTGAGTCTCTGAGAGAGAAAGCTAGTCGCCCTGTGGTCCTTGGTTTCTATGATGAGCTTTTCACCCAACTCTTGGAGGAATTTTAGAGCACACTTGCCCCATGCTCCAAGGGTCTCCGACCCTATTGGAATGAAGTTATAGCAAGGGGAAAGGTCTTCATATTTTCGGATCTTCTGGGTCTCCCTGTGGCTGGCAGCTCCACCCCCTTCCACTACGGAGTATGACAAGTAGGTGTCTGCCAGTGTGGCGGCACAGGTGAAGTCCCAGGCAGTCTGCTTTCCATCCTTCCAGGGTAGCATAGTGGCTCCATCAGAACGCTTTTGACTTCCATCAGACCTCTGTACTTGGGGTTTCCGTTGAGCTGGGCAACGGGCTGTGGCGAGGCTTCTCTTTATGATGTTGTTGACCTCCTCATGTCTAGCATACTTCCCTTCTGCTGTGTGACTCACGAGACCATGAAGTCCGAATTGACCAGCTGTCCCCCTGCCGCAAATACACCTATGTTCGGTGAGGATGGGGGAGGCTAGGCGAAGAGCAACACCAATCTGAATGGCCTGTGGGTCGAGACGGGTGCCCAGGGAGGAATTGGGAACAGCTAACAGGAAATCTCCTGAGTGTGGTGCCTTCACTGAAGCATTGGAGAGCACTGTGTTGGCGAGACATATATATATATATATATATATATATATATATATATATATATATATATATATATATATATATATATACAAGGAATTCATGAGAGCATGCGAAATATACACAAGCACTGATCTCTGGCTGAAGGAGACTCGATCCTACGAACCTTAGGACAAGGTACGCAGTGCTTTTCCAATCTACCCACACTGGACAATACATTTTATGTGTAAAGTATGCGCTACACGTTTGATCCAAGGCAGCTAGCTTTCAGGGAGAAGGCTTACAGCTTTTCATCTCATCCCCTGCATGCATCA
>NC_091294.1:36032515-36048867 GCF_038502225.1 Cherax quadricarinatus | reverse complement strand
CACACATATATATATATATATATATATATATATATATATATATATATATATATACATATATGTGTGTGTGTGTGTTTGTGTGTGTGTGTATGTGTGTGTGTGTGTGTGTGTGTGTGTGTGGTGTGTGTGTGTGAATGTGTGTGTGTACTCACCTATTTATGGTTGCAGGGGTCGAGTCTTAGCTCCTGGCCCCGCCTCTTCACCGGTTGCTACTGTGTGTGTGTGTGTGTTGTACTCACCTAGTTGCACTCACCTCGTTGTGGCTGCAGTGGTCGAGTCAGCTCCTGGCCCCGCCTCTTCACTGGCCGCTACTCGGTCACACTTCCTGCTCCATGTGCTTTATCATACCTCTTCTTAAAGTTATGTATGGTTCCTGCCTCCACTACATCACTTCCCAGAATGTTCCACTTCCCGACAATCATGTGACTGAAGAAATACTTCCTAACATCCCTGTGATTCATCTGAGTCTTCAACTTCCAACTGTGACCTCTTGTTGCTGTGTTCTCTCTCTGGAACAACCTGTCTCTGTCCACCTTGTCGACTCGTTTCAGTATTTTATATGTCGTTATCATATCCCCATTATCTCTACTGTCCTCCAGTGTCGTCAGGTCGATTTCCCTTAACTCCTCCTCGTAGGGCATGCTCCGTATCTGCAGGATTAGTCTTGTTGCAAGCCTTTGCACTTTTTCTAGTATCGTTACGTGCTTGGCTAGGTGTGGATTCTAAAGTGGTGCCGCATATTGCAATAAGGCCTAATGTACACGGTGTACAGGGTTCTTAACGATTCCTTAGTGAGATATCTGAATGCTGTTCTTAGGTTTGCTAGTCTCCAATATGTTGCAGTAGTTATTTGGTTGATGTGCGCTTCATGAGATGTGCCTGGTGTTATACTCACCCCGAGATCTTTTTAATTGATTGAGGTTTGTAGTCTCTGGTTCCCTTGACTGTACTCCGTCTGTGGTCTTCTTTATCCTTTCCCAATCTTCATGACTTTGCACTTGATGGGGTTGAACTCCAGGAGCCATTTGCTGGACCAGGCCTGCAGCCTGTCCAGATCCCTTTGTAGTTCCGCCTAGTCCTCGTCTGACTGAATTCTTATCATCAACTTCACAACATTTGCAAACAGGGACATTTCTGAGTTTATCTCTTTCGTCATATCGTTCACAAATACCAGAAGCAGCACTGGTCCTAGGACTGACCCCTGTGGAATCCCGCTCGTCACAGGCGCCCACTCGGACATCTCACCACGTACCATGACTCGCTGTTGTATACCTGACAAGTATTCCCTGATCCATTGCAGTGCCTTCCCTGTTGTCCTTGCCTGGTCCTCCAGCTTTTGCGCTAATCTCTTGTGGGGAACTGTGTCAAAGGCCTTCTTTCAGTCCATGAAAACGCAATCTACTCACCCCCCACCCTCTCTGTCTCTCTTGTCTTACTATTGTCACCCTGTCATAGAACTCCATTAGGTTTCTGACGCAGGATTTCCCACCCCTGAAACCATGCTGGCTGTCGTTGATAAGCTCATTCCATTCTAGGTGCTCCACCACTCTTATCCTGATGATCTTCTCCACGACTTTGCATACTATACATATCAGTGACAGGTCTATAGTTTAATGCTTCGTGTCTATCTCATTTTTTTTTTTAAATTGGGACTACATTTGCTGTTTTCCATATCTCAGGTAGTCGCCCTGTTTCGATAGATGTGTTGAAGATTGTTGTTAGTGGTGTGTGTGTGTGTGTTTGTGTTTGTGTGTGTGTGTGTGTGTGTGTGTGTGTGTGTGTGTGTGTGTGTGTGTGTGTTGTGTGTGCATCTGTGCGCGCTTATGTATATAACACACGTACACACACACACACACACACACACACACACACACACACACATCAAATGTTTGCCTCTGTAGTCGAAAATGCTTTGTGTTGCGACAGCGTTTTCGTCGTCATTATGAAAATTATTTCCAATACTGACTAATGCGTTTCTCGCAAAAATCTGGTGAATAGCGAGTGAAAGCTGATGTGGATGTGTGTGTGGCGCTCAAAGAAACAGTTCTCTCTCTGGCACCACTAAGGCATTGTTAGTCATGCATTCAACCCTGGCTCACGATTTTAGTGTCTGTTGCGCTCAGACTTTTGGGACTCACCTGGTGTGGTGGGGGCATGAGAATAGACTTATCTTCTGTTTGTGTGTGCATTGTGTCTATCAGTCGCTGGTGCACTCTCCCACTTTGATTCTTTCGTATTCTTGATTTCACCAAGAATGCCTCGCTAAATCTTTTGTTCAGATCCTTGCAGACTTCGTGGCCGTGCCTAGTGAGCTCCCTTTCATCCTTCTTCACTCATATTTCCTCTTCCTTTCCAGTTGTCTTCCCTCTTATGTGGTTATGTAAGAACTTTGGCCTCGATTTAGTTTTCGATGCTGTGTCATTCTCGAACTGCCATCCAGTCTTATCTCTTACCCATGCTTACTTCCTTCTGGCTCATCTGTGAGCTTCCCTACTCTCCAGAATTCGTTTCATTATGTACCCTGTGTTGTGTGTGTGAGAAATTGTGAGAATGAGAGAGAGAGAGAGAGAGAGAGAGAGAGAGAGAGAGAGAGAGAGAGAGAGAGAGAGAGAGAGAGAGAGAGAGAGAGGTGAGAAGAGAGAAGAGAAAAAAAGAGAAAAAAGAGGAGAGTGGGAGAAAGACTCAAAGGCAGTCTCTCTTTAATGAAGACTCTCAGGGAACGGGGATTCGAACCAAAGGCGTCACAAACATCAATAACTATTCACCGTCCTGACAAACCAGTGTTATCGGCTTCCTCTCTTCCCATGCCAGCTCCAAACATCATCGAATTTTCTTTTTTTCTATTGGAAGAAAAGTTTTTAATATATTTTAATTAAGGATGAAGGAGAGGTGGGAGTGAAACACCTCGAAAGGCATTGACAGAATCGACTTGTTGTTGTGACCGAGACTGCTGAGTAAAGACCTAAGAATTTTGAACATTTCATTGAGACTACATTTTTTTTCTGAAGGAGAGATAACACAGACTACTTTTTTTTTTCGGTGAGGCAAACTGAGGAAGAATGAATGTGTTTAATGGGGCAGAATTTAGCTATTGATCGGAATGTCTCAGCTGTAAATTACGACTCAGAAAAACACAATTTGGGCACAGTATGTCATAGTGAATATATGCTGGAGAGTTACTTGAATCACAGTGCTAGGGATTTAGGTTTCCTTTAAGACTGATGGTACAATTTTAATCACTTCTGTTTATCTGGTTGGCTACAACCCTAATTAACGTACCAACAAATACCTCGGCTGGAATAATTCACAAGTAACTCACTTTTCAGAGAAAAAACTTTAGTTTTAAAAGTCGTTTAATTTCTACCTGATCCATTATTAAGTCACTTTACAAGCAATATCTTTGTGGGTAGTATCCCTGAAAGACCCTTACTGAACAGGATAACACGTTATATATGTCGTGCCGAATAGGTAAAACTTGCGATTTTGGCTTAAATAGCAACGCTCTTTTTTCCGAATAAGGCAAACAAAATTTATGCATTCAGTAATTTCGCAAAAATCATTCTGAACCTGACGACAAAAATATATTTTATTGTGTTATTATTAAATTATTGTAAAGTTATCTAAAAGATATTTAGTTGGATTAGGCTAAATTAAATTGCGGTTGTTATAGTAAGATTAGGTAAGTTTTCTAAGGTTGTTCTGGTACAAAATTATTAATATTTACATTAACATAAATGAAAAAAAAAATGTCATTAAACGAATAAGAGAAAATTTTTAGAAAGGACTTAATTTTAAATGAGTTCTTGCTAATTGACCAGTTTTACCTCTTCGGCACGACATATACATGCATATATGTATATATATATATATATATATATATATATATATATATATATATATATATATATATATATATATATATATATATATATATACATATATATATATATTATATATATATATATATATATATATATATATATATATATATATATATATATATATATATATATATATATATATATATATATACATAAAACTAAAAATATGCAATGAGAGAACACCTTGCTTAGATAAACAGTAAATGATTTTTGTGACTATGTCTTGCCTGGGCAGATTGAAGTGGAAGTTGTCAGTGTAGGAATATAAGCATCGACAGAATAGACATATGGGGATCGTGGTATTGAGCATTTGGGGATAGTGAGAGTGGACTTACGGGATCGAAGACTAGGCCTTTAGGGATCGTCAGAGTAGGCCTATGGGGACTGTCAGAGTAAGCATATGGATTCGTCAGTGAGGGCATATAGTGATTGTCAGAACACGATGCAAGCTAATGTTAGGTTTTCTTTTTTTTTCAGTGAGAAAAAAAACATTTAAATTAAAAAAAAAATCGTATGTTATATGGATGAAAGCCTGAAGTAGAGGCCTTGAGACGAAAGAGAAGTAGAAAGAAAGGAAAAGGTGCCTAGAGAAAAAGAAAGGGACTTAGAAAGCACGAGAGAGGCACCTAGTGAAGGCGGGAAGGTGGAATACACAGAGGAGGTGCTTATAGAGAAATTAATGGGAACTGGAGGGCGGAAGACAGGAAGACTAAGTTTGTATGGATGGGTCGTGCTAGCTGGAAGGAACCACGAGTCGTGAAATAGGACTGTTATCCGGTCAAAGTCATGCGCATAGACACGGTCAAGCACATGGACACGTCAAGGTCAAGTTCATTGACATGGTCAAGGTCAAGGAAAATCTTATTATACAGACTTCTGTCAAGGACACGAGGTTGAAGCAACGGTCATGGTTGTGAGGGATACCACACAAATAAGGTGTCCACTGAGATATTCCTCACATAAGGAATACACTGTCAGGTATTCCTCACAAGGTCAAGATTAGGGTCAGTCATTACTGAAAGGAAAAAAAATCAATTTATTCAACGATTCCTCAATGATAATAGATGAGCAGTAAGCAGTAAGAGAGAAGGAGAGAGAGAGAGAGAGAGAGAGAGAGAGAGAGAGAGAGAGAGAGAGAGAGAGAGAGAGAGAGAGAGAGAAAGAAAGAGAGGTAGCTCTCACTTTTTGTTTCCGTGCTGTGAATTTTCTTTTCCCTTCATTGCAATTTAAATCGAGAGTACCTATAAAAAAATCACGTGATATGAATGCGAAAGGGGGTTGGAAGACCAAGTTGGAGGATGTGGGTAGGTAGGGGTAAAATAAACTGGTAGGGGGTAAAGTGGGACGGTAGGGAGTAAAGTGGGCGGGTGGGAGCTAAATTGAGTTAAGAAGGGGGTAGAGTGGGAGCCAGGAGAGGAAGGCAAGAATGGGCAATTGGTGAAAGTGGGTCGGGTGAGCGAGAAAGGCAAGAGTTGAATGGGGATGGGGTGATATAGTGAGTGTGTTGGGCTAAGGGTGTGTGGGGTGAGGGTGGGGTTAGAGCTGAGGTGTGTGGGATGAGAGGGTTTGTAGGGCTGACGGTGTGGCTCAGAGTGTGTTTGCTTAGAATATATGTTTTTAGTGAGTGAGCCTTTGGGGTAATAGTGGGAGTGTGGGGTGAGATTGTGTGGTGGTGTGTGGTTGGGGAGGAATGTGTGATGAGTGAGGATGTGTGGTGGTGATGGTGTATAGAGGTTGGAGGGCGTGGGGAGTGTGTGTGTGTGTGTGTGTGTGTGTGTGTAATGGGTGGGAATGTGTGGTGGTGAGTGTGTATGAAAGGAGGTTCAGACTGTGTGGGGAGTGAGGTTGTGCGTAGGGGTGTGTGGATGGGAGGGTGTGTGGAGTGTGTGAATGGTGAAGTATTCAAGGTACCTGTCTCACCTGCTGAGTGAGAAAGCTGAAAGATTTTTGTTCTATATTTGGCTCGTAATTCATAAGAGAGAGAGAGAGAGTGTGTGTGTGAGAGAGAGAGAGAGAGAGAGAGAGAGAGAGAGAGAGAGAGAGAGAGAGAGAGAGAGAGAGAGAGAGAGAGAGATGGTATTGCCGGAGCAGTAGTAAGAATGAATGGGAGAGTGTTGGTACCTGGGGAAGAAGTTGATATACTTGGGGTGAAATTTGACTCCAAACTGACCATGAGGAACGACGTTCTAAATCTTGCAAAAAAGGCAACCAGGAAGCTTACAGTACTTCGATGTATCTCGCATTTGCACGACAGTAGGGGTTGCAAGATTCTGTATGAGTCACAAGTATGCTCACACCTTGAATATGCTCCACTTTCTTGGATCGCCTGCCCCCATCTTTCGCCTGGACCCATCCTGGATTGATCTGCCATTTCAGCAGAGCCTTCAACACAGAAGGGATGTGGGTGGCCTTACTGTTATGTACAAGGCCAATTTTGTCAAAGTACTACACTTGGCTCCACTTCGAGGACAGCGAGAAGAAAGCTTCTATGCCACAAGACGGGCAGAAAGCAGCAACTTCGCTCTGGCTGTACCCTTCTCCAGAATATCACTTCATCTGAGATCCTTTATCCTTAGGAGAACTAGAGTCTCTGACACATTCGTACAGCATTATGAAGTCAACGAGATAAAATCAGTTGATAAATAAATAACAAAAAGGCAATATAATACCGTGACTGGAACAATACACAAATAACCCGCACATAGGAGAGAGAAGCTTACGACGACGTTTCGGTCCAACTTGGACCATTGACAAAGTCACACACATTGACTTTGTCAATGGTCCAAGTCGGACCGAAACGTCGTCGTAAGCTTCTCTCTTTTATGTGCGGGTTATTTGTGTAAAGTCAGTTGATCAGATGAAAATGCTGGCCCACAGATGGCTCCAACTTCATCCTGTTCCCTACTTGTATGTTTCATAACAATAAAAATGCTTTCAAATGATCTGGTGTAGGTAACAGCTCTTAGCTTGTCAATAAAGTTAGGAATCCTTAACTGGTCAATAGATTGCCACAAAGTTAAGGGATCCTAACTTAACTTAACCCTGTGCAAACCCAGTAAAAAGAAAGAGAGAGAGAGTAGAGAGAGAGAGAGAGAGAGAGAGAGATGAGAGAGAGAGAGAGAGAGAGAGAGAGAGAGAGAGAGAGAGAGAGAGAGAGAGAGAGGCATCCAGGAAGTTTACAGCACTTCGCCGTATCTCGCATCTGCTTGACAGTAGGGGTTGCAAGATTCTGTACGAGGCACAAGTACGCTCACACCTTGAGTATGCTCCACTTTCTTGGTTTGCCTGCCCCTTCCCTCTCATCTGCAACTGCTTGACAGAGTGGAGAACAGAGCAAGACGTCTCATCTCTCGCCTGGACCCATCCTGGATAGATATGTCATTTCAGCAGAGCCTTCAACACAGGAGAGATGTGGGTGGTCTTACTGTTATGTACAAGGTCAATATTGTCAAAGTACCACACTTGGATCCACTTCGAGGACAGCGTGAAACAAGCTTTTATGCCGCAAGACGGGCAGAAAGCAGCAACTTCACTCTGGCTGTACCCTTCTCCAGAACATCACTCCATCTGAGATCATATATACCCAGGATGACTCGAGTATGGAACACATTCGTACAGCATAATGATGTCAACGAGATAACGTCAGTTGATCAAATGAAAATGCTGGCCCACAGATGGCTCCAACTTCATCCTGTTCCCTACTTGTATGTCTCATAACAATAAAAATGCTTTCAAATGAGCTGATGTAGGCAACAGCTCTCAGCTTGCCAATAAAGTTAGGAATCCTTAACCTGTAAATAGCCTGTCAGTAAAACTAGGGATCCTTAATCTTGTCAAACACTGTGTTTAAAAAAAAAAAAAAAAAAAAAGGGAGAGAGTTAAAAGCAATATAAAAAGGATAAATGAAGAAATAAGAATAAGAATTAGGAGTAAGAGGAAAAAGGGTAGTAAAGCAACACACACACAAACACACGCCACTGAACCTTGTATCTTACACTTCTGAGTTCATTCACATCTTGGTATTTGATAATTTTCAAAGGCTCTTTGATGCCATGTTGACTCTTCTCCCTCTGTCCTATCCCTCCAGCTCTTACTTTTGCTCTCACTCCTCTCTCTGTCTGTCTCTCTCTGTCTCTCTCTCTCTGTCTCTCTTTGTCTCTCTCTCTCTCTCTCTCTCTCTCTCTCTCTCTCTCTCTCTCTCTCTCTCTCTCTCTCTCTCTCTCTCTCTCTCTCTCTCTCTCTCTCTCTATCTCTTTGAAGTGCGTAACTATGATCAATGGAATGAAGCTACGAGTCAGAAAAAGCAATTTTTTTTTTTTTGCAAACATAATTATAGCAGAACAGAATAAACTACCCGTTAATGCTGTAAGAGCAAAGGCAATGTAGCTGGACAAGCTTTTTGAAAGTAGAGGATTCAACTAGACACATTATGCTTTAAAGGTAGGTGTTGCCTGAACCATCACGACCACATGTTCATAATAAACTGGTCAGCACTGCGGGGGTTACCTCAAATTGTTTTGTCGAAAAACAACGTAATAAGTTAAAGGGATACCTGCTACCTGGAGTCTACCTAGAGGATATTCCGGGGATCAACGCCCCCGTGGCCCGGTCCACGGCCAGGCTTCCCGGTGGATCAGGGCCTGATCAATCAGGCTGACAGCACGTAGTCCAACGTACTGACCTTATACATGATGGGAGGCTGTTGAACGGTCTTGGGCCCTGGACACTTATGGTGTTTTCTCTTAGTGTACCAATGGCGTCCCTACTGTTCATTGTGGGTAATTTGCACCGCCTGCCCAGTCTTTTACTTTCGTAGGGAGTGATTTCTGTATGTAGATTCGGGACCACTCCCTCTAGGATTTTCCGAGTGTAGATTATGATATTTAACCAGACTGAGAGTCGAAGATCAAAATGAATTTTTTATGAGAGAGCCACAGAATTTGATTAACACAAGCCTATCTGATGTTATCCTGACGCCAAATGACTTCGAACAGGCGATAAATGACATGCCCATACACTCTGCCCCGGGGCCAGACTCATGGAACTCCGTGTTCGTCAAGAACTGCAAGAAGCCCCTATCACGAGCTTTTACCATCCTATGGAGAGGGAGCATAGACACGGGGGTCGTCCCACAGTTACTAAAAGCAACAGACATAGCCCCACTCCACAAAGGGGGCAGTAAAGCAATAGCAAAGAACTACAGACCGATAGCACTAACATCCCATATCATAAAAATCTTTGAAAGGGTCCTAAGAAGCAAGATCGCCACCCATCTAGATACCCATCATTTACGCAACCCAGGGCAACATGGGTTTAGAGCAGGTCGCTCCTGTCTGTCCCAACTACTGGATCAATACGACAAGGTCCTAGGTGCACTAGAAGACAAAAAGAATGCAAATGTAATATATACAGACTTTGCAAAAGCCTTCAACAAGTGTGACCATGGCGTAATAGCGCACAAAATGAGTGCTAAAGGAATAACAGGAAAAGTTGGAAGATGGATCTATAATTTCCTCACAAACAGAACACAAAGAGTAGTAATCAACAGAGTAAAGTCCGAGGCAGCTACGGTGAAAAGCTCTGTTCCACAAGGCACAGAACTCGCTCCCATCTTGTTTCTCATCCTCATATCTGACATAGACAAGGATGTCAGCCACAGCACAGTGTCTTCCTTTGCAGATGACACCCGAATCTGCATGACAGTGTCTTCCATTGCAGACACTGCAAGGCTCCAGGCGGACATCAACCAAATCTTTCAGTGGGCTGCAGAAAACAATATGAAGTTCAACGATGAGAAATTTCAATTACTCTGATATGGTAAACGTGAGGAAATTAAAACTTCATTAGAGTACAAAACAAATTCCTTCCACAAAATAGAGCGGAAAACCAACGTCAAAGACATGGGAGTGATCATGTCGGAGGATCTCACCTTCAAGGACCATAACATTGTATCAATCGCATCTGCTAGAAAAATGACAGGATGGATAATGAGAACCTTCAAAACTAGGGATGCCAAGCCCATGATGTCACTCTTCAGTTCGCTTGTTCTATCTGGGCTTGAATATTGCTGCACACTAACAGCACCTTTCAAGGCAGGTGAAATTGCTGACCTAGAAAATGTACAGAGAACCTTCACAGCGTGCATAACGAGATAAAACACCTCAATTACTGGGAGCACTTGAAGTTCCTGAACCTGTACTCCCTGGAACGCAGGCGGGAGAGATACATGATTATATACACCTGGAAAATCCTAGAGGGACTAGTACCGAACTTGCACACGAAAATCACTCACAACGAAACCAAAAGACTCAACAGACGATGGAACATCCCCCCAATGAAAAGCAGTGGTGTCACTAGCACGTTAAGAGAAAATACAATAAGTGTCAGGGGCCCGAGACTGTTCAACTGCCTCCCAGCATACATAAGGGGGATTACCAATAGACCCCTGGCTGTCTTCAAGCAGGCACTGGACAAGCACCTAAAGTCGGTACCTGACCAGCCGGGCTATGGCTCGTACGTTGGATTGCATGCTCTGATCCACCAGGAGGCTTGGTCACAGACAGGGCCGCGGGTGCGTTGGCCCCCGGAACTCTCTCCAGGTAAACTCCAGGTATCTTTCTCACCTGCGTTCCAGCGAGTACAAGTCAAGTGTTTCCAAGCGTTCCAAGTAACTGAGGTGTTTGATGGAACTTATATGTGCAGTAAAGGTTCTCTGTACACTCTCTAGATCGGCAATTTCACTTGCTTTGAATGGAGATGTTACTGTATAGCAGTATTCTAGCCTAGAGAGAATAAGTGATTTGAAAAGGATCATCAGTGGCTTAGCATCACTTGTTCTGAACGTTCTCATTAGCCGTCCTATCATTTTCTTTGCACTTGTGATCGTGGCATTGTTGTGATCTTTGAAAGTGAGATCCTCAACAATACCACTCCCAGGTCCCTCACATTATTTTTCTGCTACTTTGCATGATCAGAGTTTGTAGTATACTTAGTTCTAATTATTATCTCCTCCAATTTTCCATAGCGAAGTAGTTGGAATTTGTCTTCATTGAACATCTTATTGTTTTCCGTTGCCCATTGGAAAACTTGGTTTACATCTTCTTGGAGGTTAACCGTGTCCTCTATAGAAGTCAGTCTCATGCAGATCCTAGTATCCACTGTGCTGTGGATTACATCTCTATCTATGTCTGATATGAGGATGAGGAACAGGATGGGGGCGAGTACTGTGCCTTTTGGAACAGAGCTTTTCACTATGGCAGCTTCCGATTTAACTCTGTTGACCACTACTCTTTGTGTTCGATTTGTTAGAAAGTTGAAGATCCATCTCCCCACTTTGCCAGTTATTCCTTTAGCACATATTTTGTTCACTATTGCGCCATGATCGCAAAGTCTCTGTATATTACATCTGCATTCTGTGTTTCTTCCAGTGCATCCAAGATCATATCATAGTGATCCAGTAGTTGCGAGAGGCAGGAGTGACCTACTCTGAACCCGTTACCCTGGATTGTGCAGTTTTTGGAAATCCAAGTGGTTTGCAATCGCGCTTCTTAGCATTCTTTCAAAGATTTTTTATAATGTGGGACGTTAAAGCTATTGGTCTATAGTTCTTAGTTAATGCTTTGCTGCCACCTTTATGGAGTGGGGCTATATCTGTTGTTTTTAGTGACTGGAATTTCACCCATGTCTAAGCTCCTTCTCCATAGTATACTACTTAGGGCACTCGAACAGAGTTTCTTGCAGTTCTTAATGAACACAGCTCCACGAGTCTGGGCCTGGGGCTAAGTGCATGGGCATGTTGTTAATGGCTTTCCCAATGTCTATCGAAGTTAGGGTAATGTCGGAAATCTGGCATACATTGGTGGAGTTTTGAGGCTCATTCATGAAAAAATCATTTGGATTGTCGATCATTAGACTGATTAGTGGCTCGTTAAACACAATGTCGTATTGGGGTTTCAGTATCTCACTTATTTCTTTGTTGTCATCTGTGTAAGTCCCATCTTGTCTGAGCAAGGGCCCGGTACTAGATGTGGTATTTGCCTTCCTCTTTGTATTGGACTGATGAAGCCACTGTGTGGCGAAGCGTTTCCTGAATAAAGATTCCCATATGCTGCATAAGTGTCTCAATCTTCAACTTGTCGGTTTTTCAAACCATTCATCACAACTGTCAGACACTGCAGCATCATGGGATCTTGTTACAAAGAATTCTTCAACACTTGTTCAACCTTTGGACGAAGACCTACTTCGACTAGTGGATGGTACCACTTCATAGTGGTACCATCCCCGCCTCCGCCTGCTTCACCTCACCTTGTTTTAGGCATATTTAAGAAGAGAAATATTTCAGGTGAGAGGACAGGAGAGAGATGTTGCCAAGAACACTCGCTACTTCATTCAACTTCTAAATAATAAAACATTAAACCCAAATAGACCTAAAGTCAACCGATTCTTGATTATTCAGCGAGAGCATCAGGACGATCAGTTAACAACGAGTCAAGCGAGTCAATAATAATATGAGTGGTAGACACAGAGGTCTGTGGCAGACATAGAGGTCTGTGGTACATATAGAGGTCTGTGGTAGACATAGAGGTCTGTGGTAGACATAGAGGTCTGTGGTAGACATAGAGGTCTGTAGTAGACATAGAGGTCCGTGGTAGACATGGAGGTCTGTACTAGACATGGAGGTCTGTGGTAGACATAGTCTGAGGTAGACAGAGAGGTCTGTAATAGACATAGAAGTCTGTGCTAGACATAGAGGTCTGTGGTAGACATAGTCTGTGGTAGACATAGAGGTCTGTGGTAGACATAGTCTGTGGTAGACATAGAGGTCTGTGGTAGACATAGCAGAATTGGTGTTACCCACAAGCAGGTACTCACAGCTCTGTGAATGGCAGTGATGTAACATTTAGCAGTTTAAGATAAAAAAATTACTTAGCAGAGATAGTTGCAGTTCACATCTTTCATCCAGCTCAATTTCTCTTGTAAATTCTTTTGCTGTTTTTTCCAATAATGTTTTTTGGCATATTTTTTCTCCTTTTTTTCTTGCTGGAGGGAGTGGAAAGTGATGAGAGAGCCTTCTGCGTTTCTATATTTGACTCTTACACTTATATAATACACGGTAGTCCTTTATATAAATAAAAATAGATAGTTCTTTTCAGCAGATAGTTCCGGTGTGGACTTCCAAGTCCTCTGCTATCTGTCCTTCCTATGTACTCCTGTTTGTCTTCACCCTTGCTCTCTCTCCCTCTTGTTTGTCTTCTCTCATGTTCTCTTTCCCTTTTGTTTATCTTCACTTTTGATTTCATTCTTTCTTGTTTGTTCCATATACATGTCCTCACTCACTTTCTCTCTCTTTCTGGCGTGTTCCTCTTTCTTGTTCACTGTCACTCGGTTTTTTTTTTTGAGATCCATTCTCAACATTTTCCCACGCTCTTTGGTTAGTCTGCTTGTCCCCCCCCTTCCTCTCTCTATTTTATCCATCTTATTCTTCCTCTTATTCTCTCTCTCATATATTCCAGTCTTTATGCTTTTACTCCTCTCATTCAATATCCTCAAATCCTTCATTTCTGCACTTCACTACTTTTGCTACTCTCACTGGCATTCTTTAGTTTTAATTATTTTCTAGCGAGTCATGTGAATAGACTGACCGATGTTGTTGTGGCCAGACTTAGGCTTGGTTATGATAAGATAAGATTTCGTTCCGATTTTTAACCTCGAGGGGTTAGTCACCCAGGATAACCCAAGAAAGGCAGTGCGTCATCGAGGACTGTCTAACTTATTTCCATTGTGGTCCTCAATCTTGTCCCCCAGGATGCGACCCATACTAGTCAACTAACGCATAGGTGAACAGGACAATAAGTGTAAGGAAACTCGTCGATATGTTTATACCCCTCGGGGAATCGAACCCGGAACCTCCGTGTGTGAAGCGAGAGCTTTGCCAGCCAGGCCACGGGGCCACCTTACAAGCACTTCTGGCAGTTTGGGAGACATACAGATGATCAAACCAAATGCAAACTATGTGGTCAGGCATGTGATCACTGTCTTAAAGACTATGTGCTCTATTGTCCTCTTACTGAGGAATATCGAGATAGTATAATCTATGTGACATGTCAAGATATTTTATTAATGAAAATAAGATATAAGATATACTAAGCAATTTTCCTAAATTTGCTTGTGACAGATAAGTGAACTGTTGATATAAATCCAGTTGTACTCCTTTTGGGGCCTAGTTCCTAGGCCTTTTGCGCTGCCCTCCACAGGATGGATTTGGGGTGCACAATAAACCATTCATTTCGTTGGCAAAATCTAATCTAATTTCTCGCAGTCATGTCTCTTTCCTTAAACAGTTGAGGATAGGGATGACTTGATGCTAGTGAAGACTTTTTGTTCCAAGAAAGGAAGGTACCCTTCTCTTCCTTGCATTAAGCTTGATCACCTCCAATTTTCCAAGCGCTGTGTGACTCCCAGTTTACCTCTTCAACGTGCATATAATACTACTACTACTAATAAAAAGTAGCTTAAGGGGTGATGTGACGACGTATCCCAGAAGTGTGGAAGCAATATATTATCTTCAGACAGCTCCAACACGGCATGGAGGAGGCAAGAGCCTGGGATGTTAGATAAGACACATATGCAACAGTTAGGTATCTTTATTTCGAAACGTTTCGCCTACACAGTAGGCTTTTTCAGTCGAGTACAGGAGAGTTGAAAGAATCAGAAGAGACTTGAAGACGACTTCAAGTCTCTTCTGCTTCTATCAACTTTTCTGTACTCGAGTGAAGAAGCCTACTGTGTAGGAGAAGCGTTTCGAAATAAAGATACCTAACCGTTGCATATGTGTCTTACCTAACATCCTGTCGGTATTTTATACCATTTTAATGTTCACTCAAGAGCCTGGGATACGGAAGAAAGCTTGACCAAGCCTCGTAGAGCGAGAAACAAGATTTCCTCAAAACTCCAGGTGTCGAATTATTTTTTAAGGGGGGTGTATGGCTATTTTATTTCTTTCACTTTGAACTTTTTTTTTTCTTGGCGCCGGTGAGGAGGCGTTCGTTGAATCGTACGTGATTTCCTCCTACTTCCCCCGGAGCGGTATGGTCCTTACTTATTCTGCACTAATCCATTAATGTAATAATAATAATAATAATAATAATAATAATAATAATAATAATAATAATAATAATAATAATAATAATAATAATAATAATAAATGTTTTTGGTGAATGGGAGTCGATATTGTCTATGCCTCTCCACCTACATCTCTTCTCTCTCTCTCTCTCTCTCTCTCTCTCTCTCTCTCTCTCTCTCTCTCTCTCTCTCTCTCTCTCTCTCTATTTTTTTACACAGGGTTCTACAAGGTTAGACTAAGGTTTCTAACTTTATTTACAAACTAGGTGCTGTTACCTACATCAGCTGTACATCTCTCTACATCTCTGTCTCTCTGGCTCTCTCCCTCCAACATGTCTACCCCTACACCTTTCACTCCCCCCTCTCTTCTCTTCTCTCTCTCCCTCCCCCTCGTTCTCCCCCGATTAATTTCCCAGATATCTTGCTGCTGGTGATATGAAGCAGCAATTTCTTTTTCGATTTTTTCCCGATGAGAATTTCATCGGAACTGTTTTTTCCTTTGAAAAAATATATATATTTTTTAATTCTCTCTTTTTACTGATGTTTGGGTTAGAATTTGTGTTTGAATTTACTAGGGCTGATACGGAAGTAAAAATTGGCTTAATAGTTTTTTTTTCTCTGAGGCGTAAATTTATTGTTTGTAAAATGTGACAAGTTAAAGTTTCTATCGTGAGTGTATATTTTGATTTCATTGAAATTTTTAATTTACGAATATAATGTGGTAAGTTTTTGGTATTTATGAAAGTATTTCAATTGAGGTGTGTGTGTGTGTGTGTGTGTGTGTGTGTGTGTGTGTGTGTGTGTGTGTGTGTGTGTGTGTGTGTGTGTGTGTGTGTGTGTGTGTGTGTCTGTGTCTGTGTAAGTGTAGGGGAGGGTATATGAGTGCCTATTCAGCTATTTGTACTAATCTATTTGTGGTTACAGGCGTTAAGTTTCAGCTCCTGGCCCTACCCCTTAAATTGCTGTATGTTAGATTTACTCCTTTTGCTTCGTGGGCTTCGTCATACCGATTCTTACAACTATGTATGGAGCCTTCCTCCACATGTGATTCCCTGGCTAACTTATGATACATATTTGTCTTTAATTTCCAAATGTGCTCTTGTGTACCCGTTTCCCGCCTCTGGATAAACAAGTCTGTCCTTGTCCACCCTATCAAATACTCTGTGAATTTTGAAAGTTATCCTGTTTTCATTGGCTAAGTCTTCTACAGCCTCTCTTCTCTCATCTCTGGAACTAGTCTCGTTGCATACTTCTGACTTTCCCTAATTTCTTAACTTTATCAAGTGAGGATTTCATGACCATCCCACCACCACGACTACGACCATCACAACCCAGTGGTCAGCCCAACAC